>NW_018128233.1:94786-98343 GCF_001952655.1 Monopterus albus | reverse complement strand
AAGTGACAACTTTTATTGTGACATTTCCATATATATAACATTTTAGCTCACATTCATATAGATATTCAGATATTTATTTACTTCATTATCTAGGCCTATAACGTAGCAGTTAGAATAGATATCTTTATTGTCATTGCACAGTAGTATGACATGTACTTTGCATCCCTAATAGGGTGCAACAAATAAATAAGAATACAGTATTCTACTGTATTCTTTGGCCAGTGCAACACACTGTGAGAAAGCGCTATATAAAATACAGTCCATTTACCAAATAAATAAGATACAGTAAAATCTATAATAGACCAGACAAAAACTAGAAGCTGGATTAAAGAAATAAAACATAATGCCCCAGGTGTTCTATCACAGACCCTTTCCACCATGTCTCCATTGATGTTGATAGGAAGGTGGTCCTCCCAATGTCTCCTGAAGTAAATTATGACTTGTTTGGTTTTCTGTGTATTTAGCACAGGTTGTTTTGAAAGCACTACGCTACTAGTCGGTCAACGTCATCCCTATAATTTGACTTGTCCCCCTCAGAAATCAGACCCACCACTGTCTTGTCATCTGCGAATTTAATAATAGTGTTAGTTGGGTGTGTAGTTGTGCAGTTGTGGGTATAAAGTGAATAAAGGAGAGGACTTAGTACACAGCTGTGTAGGGCACTGATGCTTAGAGACTGAGTAGATGAATGGTGAGTGCCCATTCTAACTGTATGTGGTTGATCTGTAAGACAGTCCCTTATCCACATGCACATGGTATGACTGAAACCTAGCTCAGATAGTTTATTGACCATTCTATTGGGTACAGTAGTATTGAATGTTGAACTGTAGTCAATGAAAAGCATCCTAACATATGTCCCTTTCTCCTCTGGGTGCAATGTGCAGGGCAGGGAAATAGCATTTTCTGTAGACCTGTTGTCCTGTAAGCAAATTGGTACTTATCCAAAGTAGGAGAGAGGTTGGATATGATGTATTTTAGAATGAGCTGTTCAAAATACTTAATGACAATAGGGCCGAGTGTCACAGTCCCTCAGAACCCTTCCTGGTATTCCATCAAGTCCTGCCGCCTTTCGTATGTTCACTGAGTTAAGCACTCTCTTCACCTCCCATGTATTAATAATAATAATCACCTTTATTTGGCCAAGTATGTTACACACTAGGGATTTGTTTCCAGTACAGAACCGGCTGTATTATAACTAAAATAAAAAGCAGTATTAATAAGCAGCAACCAGAGCAAACGATGCAAAATAAGCAGCATAAACAGGCAGTAGACAATGCAGACAGACAAGGAATGTTCATTGAAATGAGATAATAGGAATAAAAGGCATAAAAATAGAGTACTTAAAGATAGAGAACTGGGCAGGGGGCAAGTAAAGAGTAAGCCAGCATAAGGTTGTGTAATATAACATCATTAGATAAATTCATGCTTATATAGACTACATTATTCGTCCCTGGTAGGCTAGTGGTTAAGGCGCAGTGCTCTTGCCGCTTTTCTTTCTTTCTCTCTATAGACTACATTATTATATGTTTCAAGTTTTTTTTTTTTTTTGTTTTGTTTTTAGTCGGATTATTTTTAGATACCTTTTCATATACAGATACATTTTCAGTGCAGGGACCTTTCTTGTAACAGTGGTACTAGTAGCTACTTTTACTTTAATAAGTGATTTGCTCCCTTCACCACTGGTAGACACTGAAATGTGCATTTTTACCAGTATATCGGTATTGTGTAATGTTTTATCCTAAGCAACCAAAGCACCCTTCCAGTTAATTTTGCACTAAAGTGAGTTTGCAGCAGTAGAAAGACATCGTGTTTACTATAGACACTGTAGATTTAATACCACACTATTTTAATTTATTCAATATAGTGTGAAGATATAGTAGCCTATCTAGCACGGGTATTATTATTATTATACATATTAATAGACTGTATGAGGGCTTACAAATAAGGTGGAATTGAGATATATACAGTATTAAAAAAAAAAAAAAAGGCTGCGCCGCCCGGGAATCGAACCCGGGTCGCAAGAATGGGAATCTTGCATGATACCACTACACCAGCGGCGCTATGGGTGAAGTTTGCCTGGCAATGTCTTTATAGGTCTGGTAGTCGATACACTACTGTGTGGTGAGTTGTTTTTAGTGAGATATGGTTGGTGTCATATGCTTGACGTTATAATGTAAACTAGTAGTTTATTTCTATCACAAAATACTGTAAACGGATGCGAAAATGGGTAATAACGGAGGTCACTCTTTTTGGCACATTTATTTTGAAAGAAGAGAAAATTTGGGAAAGGTATTCATTTGCTTCCGGGGCAGCGTCACTGATAGTTTTGCGTCAGGTTTCTAGTTAGAGGCTATATGTCAACAGCTAAAACCAGGTGTTTTGAACATTAGTGTTATTTAGCAAAACAGTCCGAGGAATATAGTCCTTGTGATAGTAGGTGCAGAATTTTATTTACATTAATGTATTAGTGATTAACGGGAAATGCCAGTCTTCATGTTTTTGATTCTGCTGCCACATATCAGTCACGAACTCTGTGATAACTAGGATAAATTTGTGTTATTAGACTAATGACAACGCATTTTGTAGAGAATCTTACGAACACTTTGGTGAAATATAGCTAATGTTAGCCAGCCACGTTGGTCAGTGTTTAGCTAGCTAGCTAGGTTAACCTGCTAACGTTAGCTACCTTTCAGTTGTTTTAGCGTTGTTTATGTGTTAGCGACGGTCATAACATTTAACAGGTAGTAGCTTTCATCACCTTTCCAGAGAGCCTGCACTCATGTCGGACAGGAACCACGGTGTGGAGTGGGTTGAGACAACTGAGGAGGTCGTTATAACAGAGTTTCTGACCCCTGAAAACAACAACATTGCAGGTAAATTATGATACGTTTCGAGGTTTCATTGTGCTGTAGTTTGACATTTAAGCCAGAGATATGGGTTAATGCACAAGTTCCTATGTACAATTGTATCTTTTTCATTTTCTAGTGATTCCGGTTTTAGAGCCAGCAGAATCAGCGATCCAGAAATTATTGGGCACTGCGGGGCAGGGAGAGGATGGCTTCTGTAAGCAAAACGCTGTCACACACAATCATTTATGTAGCTTATTGTAAAATGGATATTGAATTGATTGTACAGTATGTTCCAGCTAATACATGGAATATTTGAAGTGATTCAGTGATGAATAGAAACTCCATCCATCCATTTTCCTCCGCTTATCCGGGACCGGGCCGCAGGGGCAGCAGTCTAAGCAAAGATGCCCAGATTTCCCTCTCTCCAGACACTTCCTCCAGCTCCTCCGGGGGAATGCTGAGGCGTTCCCAGGCCAACCGAGAGACATAGTCCCTCCAGCGCGTCCTGGGTCTTCCCCGGGGCCTCCTCCCGGTGGGACATGCCCAGAACACCTCCCTAGGAAGGAGCCCAGGAGGCATCCGAAACAGATGCCCGAGCCACCTCAGCTGGCTCTTCTCGATGTGGAGGAGCAGCGGTTCTACTCTGAGCTCCTCCCGGGTGACCGAGCTCCTCACCCTATCTCTAAGGGTGCGCCCGGCCGCCCTGCG
>NW_018128233.1:50791-94515 GCF_001952655.1 Monopterus albus | reverse complement strand
CTTCACACTCGGCTGCAAACCGCCCCATTGCACGCTGGGGGTCCTGGTTTGATGGGGCCAACAGGACAACATCATCTGCAAAAAGCAAAGACGAGATGCTGTGGTCCCCAAACCGGACTCCCTTTGGCCCCTGGCTGCGCCTAGAAATTCTGTCCATAAAAATAATGAACAGAACCGGTGACAAAGGGCAGCCCTGCCGGAGTCCAACATGCACTGGAAACAAGTCTGACTTACTGCCGGCAATGCGAACCAAGCTCCTGCTCCGGTCGTACAGGGACCGGACGGCCCTTAGCAAAGGACCCCGGACCCCGTACTCCCGGAGCACCCCCCACAGGGCGCTGCGAGGGACACGGTCGAATGCCTTCTCCAGATCCACGAAACACATGTGGACTGGTTGGGTACACTCCCATGAACCCCGAATAGAAACTCAGCATGATAATTGTACTGTATGTATTTCTGTAAGATTTTAAGTGGTTTCCTCCTGTTTTCCTCTACTTTGTATTTTCCAGATTGTGAGGAGTGTCTGACTCTCTTCCAAAATCAGAGTGACCCTGCAAACATTAATGGCCCAGCTTTTATTCTTGACTTTCCAACAAGCATGGGTGTCTCCCAGAGAGCCCTGCTCACTCTTCCTTATGGCCTGATGATAGGCAGATCTAGCATTCCTTGTGCAGGTGTTGGAGTCATAAATCACGGAGCAGTAGTGTTTCCAGGAATGCATTTTGGGCCATATGAGGGGGAAGTGACAACAAGTGAAAATGCTATGGCAAGTGACTTCTCATGGGAGGTGAGCTGTGACAGTTTAACTTGACTTGTAGCTGAGACTTCTCATTTTCTCTACTACATCTCTTTCTAGTTACTGTTATTTGTGCATATTTTGTTTTGAAGATAATCTCATTTTCTACAGATTTATAAAGAAAAAGATGAGTATGAGTACATTGATGCTGCCAGAGAATCGCACTCGAATTGGCTGAGGTAATGTATTAAATGCTGCTTTTGTGACTGTTTGTCTTGTTCACTTACAGAATAACTGAATAATAAAGAGCCATCACCTCAGAAGTTAACCTCATGGTATCTCACCCAAAGTTGCTGCTTGTGATGAATCTAAGAGTCTGTTCATGCTTGTATTGAAGCTCAGTTGTTTCATGAAAATTTTTTTAAATCTCTTTCTCCATACAAAGGTACGTCAACTTTGCTCGTAATAGAGAGGAGGCAAATTTGCTGGCAGTCCAGTACAAAGGTAGCATCCTTTTTCACTGCTGTCGCCCCATACACCCTGGAGATGAGCTCTTGCTGTGGCCCAGCAGCAAGCTTCTCAGCCATTTTAGTGAAGCTTGGAACCAGGTGTTTTTCATGAAGCAGAAAACAGCAGGTACCTTCACATTTACATTGTCATTACTCAGAGAAAGAAATATGTAATTTTTTTTATTGGCTACTTTTCAGTTAATTAGTTTGTCATGTAATTTTGCAGTCAATACATAGAACTTCCTTGAAGAGGGAGAATTCTTATAATTCAGTATTATTTTAAAACTTGAAGTGTGACAATTTTTTCCCCTTCTTTGTAATTGTAGAGACCAATACAACTGCAACATCTCAGATCTTCCTGTGCCCCCACCACTGTCAGCTGTCCTTCACTACAGAGGCCTTCCTCCAGAGGCATATGGAGTATGCCCACACACAGCCTACAAAGGACTGTACAACAGCTGCCACTGAAGAGGCTGAACCCAGAGATCATGCCTCCACCACTGACTCAGGTCACTCTGCAGCATCCTTGGTGGTATTATCTGTTGATCCTGTTAAGTCCAAAACATGTGGTGAATGTGGGAAGATTTTTAAGCAAATGCCTCACCTCAAGAGGCACAAACTTAGTGTCCACTCAAACAGGCGGCCCTACTGCTGCCTGCAGTGCCGGCGAACTTTTAGCCAGGCATCTGGCTTAATCAGACACCAGCTAATTCACAGAAAGCAGGCTGTGACCAAAGTTTCTAATCAGAACAGAGTCCTCGGTGAAAAGAAAGAGAACTTGACACAGTTGTCAGAACTTTGTAATACTGCAGATCCAGCTGTAACTGAGAATCCACAAGAACCAATGGATGTAACTGAAACTGAGTGTACTTCTGCAGGAGAAGCAGAAACATCCCAATTCAACTGTTCAGGCTGCAGTAAGAGCTTCACAAATGAAGCCTCCCTCAAAAAGCATAAGGTGAGGGTCCATGAGAGGCTACGTCCATATGTCTGCACTGTGTGCCAGAAGTGCTTTGGCCAGTACAATGACCTGACCAGACATCTGCGGTGTCACCAGAAAGAAGATAAACGAAAAGAAAAAATAAATCTTCCTGAGGACCCAGACATCATGCCCTTTAGCTGTGCTGAGTGTTCACTGACTTTTTCTTCTGTGGACACCCTTCAGCAGCACATCACTGAGCATCACACAGAGGACACTGTACCTTCTGATGATGATGATGATCAGAGCCATGATCCCACCTTTATTCCACAGCGTTCAGTGACCAAAACAGATGAAACTGTCGAAGAACTTCCTTCTCAGAGGCCTCAGCGACTTGGCGCTAGATCTAAAATTTCTGCCATAACAAAGCTAATAGCTCCAAAACGACGGGCAGACATCTGCAAGAAGCCATTAACCAGCCCTGATCAGACACAGCCGAGCTGTACTGAACCAGAGACACCCGCTGTCAGAAATGGGAAGTTAACCAAGTACAAATGGTTTAGCTGTAATCGCTGTAAACGAACATATGGAAACCCAAATGATCTCAAAGCACACAAGTGTGCTTTGAGACAGCACAAGTGTGGTCAGTGTGCGGCAACTTTTAATAAGTCTGCATTCCTGAAAAGACATGAGCAGATGGTACACATAAATGCTAAATCTTACAGCTGTGACCGCTGTGATAAAGCCTTCACTACATCTGGTAAACTCAAACAGCATCAGAAGAGCAACGTTTGTATGAAGTATCACTGCACATCTGAGCTTTTTCCATGCACACACTGTCAGTTCTCCTTCACTATGAAGAGCTACCTGAATAAACACATCAAGAGGCACCACCCTGTGGAGTATCTGTCTCTCTGTGATTCAGACTGCCTAATAGATCAGCCGGAGGAAGAGGAGGGGGAAAAGAAGTATACGTGTCCTAACTGTGGGAAGAGCTGTGCAAGTGCCAAATCATTCAAATCTCACTCATGCTTCCAGCAGGTGAAGGTTCTGTACTTGTGCACAGACTGTGGGAAAGGCTTCACAAACCACTATGGTCTCAAGCAGCATCAGCGCGTTCACACAGGTGAGAAGCCATACAGTTGCCCTCACTGCGCCAAAAGCTTCTCGTACACTGGCCAGCTCAACGTGCATCTCAGGACTCATACCGGAGAGAAGCCGTATCTGTGCACCCACTGCGGGGAGAGCTTCCGGCAGTCGGGAGACCTGAAGAGACATGAGATGAAGCACACGGGGGTGAGGCCCTATAGTTGCCCTGAATGTTGTAAAAGCTTCAGTCGCCCGCAGAGTCTCAAAGCTCATCAAATGCTTCACCTGGGACAGAGAATGTTCAAATGTGCTCAGTGCGGAAAGAGCTTTTCAAGAAACTATCACCTCAGAAGACACCATCAGAAGATGCACCTGTAATGAGATCCAGAAGAAGAGCTCAAATGGTCTAAACTGAATTGCACTAGATACTTTATAACTGCTCTTAAAGAGTTGCAGACATTTTGAATGTCTTGTACATAACGTTATTTAAACGTATACTTAAGTTTCTCAAATCTGAAAATTTTGATTTTTCTGTTTAAAGTGTTTTTTCTCTTAATTATTTGAAAGAGGTAAAACTTGAATACATTTACACTGAAACATTTAATGGGTTTTTTGCATATCAAAAATGTGAAGATGCCACACTCATAAACAACAGCTTATTATTTCTCACTGTCAACTTGTTTTGAAATAAAAACAACCAACTTGTCCATCACTGTTGACCATTTATTCCACAAAACATACAATGCAAAGCATATGCACTGTACAGGCCTTAATATTATGAAAATACTCATAACCATGCCTATTTTTTTCAGCTCATCAATTGTAGTTATTGTCATCCAGATCTACTTTTTTTACATTACAATCTAGCTTTGTCTGTCGAACATTGTTTTTGTCCTTGTTAGCTCATCTTTCCATCTTGACTATATTATAAATATTAAGTAAAATTAAAATATTTCAGTCTTACCTGAACTATACAAACATACTGGTGTAACAGTTGACAACAAGTAGATTCAGTTTCGTTTTGAACTGTGCGTAAATTCAAACAGGTAGAAACCTGGCAGTGTTTTCCATGTGCTACACGTAGCAGTGTTAAGTGCAGCTGCTGGTTAGAGACGCAAGCTGTTTAAATCTCAAACTACTGGTAACAAGTACTTCAGCATCCCAGTCCAGTAATGTTTCATGTCAGTAGTCCTGACTAAAACCACTTTAAAAGTCCTTGCCAACATCCATTTTGAGGGGAAAGATGATCCGTTTTTATTTGTGGCACAGCAGTTGTGGAGGCTTGTTTCTGTGGTCCTTTTTTCTTCTTTTGTTTTTTTGTTTGTTTGTTTTATGAAAGAAGTGAGCTGAAACCAGAGGACCGGTTGCTCATTAGTGAGTCTTGATTGTGTAAAAAATACACAAACACTTCTGAAAGGTAGGCAGCAGTTGGTTCTCAAAGTTAAGTGACAAGATCTCTATGAAGGTTGGGTTACTATTTGTACAATTTCAAAGACAGCTCAAACAATGTTCCACAAACATTCCTTCACTCCGTTGAAGCACCGTATTGACGTCCTCTTCAGTGCAGTCTTCCAATTTACACATCTTTCTCACAAAATATACACCTGTCAATCTCATTAGTTTATATTATGTTAAATGTTATACACATTAAAAATTTTTACAAACCAAACTGATTGTTAAATCACACAGTATCACATCTGTACAAACTCAGAAAGGTCACAAAACTAGGTGAAAGAAAACAATTTTGTTTTGGCAATTAAAAGCAACAGCCTGGTCTGTCACAAAACCACAAATGAAGGGAGTAAATACTGAAGTCTGAAAATGAAAAAGAGACAGTACATCTAGACCTCAGCAGAGTCTGTGTATGTGATGATAAGAGCATTCTTCACATCCCCATAAATGTTAACAGAAAGAGTTAAAATGTTTAAGTGGCTGAAATACAAAGCCTGAGGACACATTTACAGTATGCGACCAGAAACCAAGCCCGGGCTGGAGACGAGAAATACCCTGCAGTTCATTTCGAGTACAATAACACTGTCTTCTACTTCACCTGGTGAAGTTCTTTCATGAGATATGTAATGGAAAAAGGCTTTTATAAAGGTTCAGATTTAAGCTCCTCGACCCTGCACTCCAGGTCAGCCACCTAGAGAAGAGAGAGAAAATGCAGTCATGAATATAAGTTTCTGAACAGTACAGAAGCCCAAAAGTCTGAACTCAGTTGCCTGAACTGATACAAATATGTGTGTTTTGGTCTAATTTATGTTGATTTATTCTATCCATTTCTTACATATTCTTATATTGCTGGCAACTATACAAATATTTTCCATTTAAATATCACATGCATGCTGAAGTGAGTCAGATTTACAGGCTTTTAATAACTAATGCAACACGCTGATTAAATTTGGTCTTCGGAGGTTTTGTTGTTATTGTTAGAAGTTTGTATAAATGCCACAAGTGAAAAAGCTGTTTCGTGCCAAACTGTTCTCATGAGTGCTGAAAAAATAAGTTACCGCCTCAAGCTGCAACTAAATTTTAACAAATCAATTAAAAGTTCTATGTGACTAACAGCGGAGAGATTTTCATGCAGTTAATTTCATTCAAAGGGACAGCATTATGGAAAAAGAAGGACAGTCAGAAACTCTGAGAATAAGAACAGTTTACAGTGCTTGTTCAGACTCACCACTGTTTACAGGGAAAAGCTAAGAATATTAGCAATGTAACCACCTCCATTACCTGTTCCTGGAGTTGTCCAGACTCCTCTTTCAGAAGAGAGGCCTCAGCCCCAACTTGTGCACAACGCTGGGTCTCCTTCTTCAGGTACTCAATCTCCCTATTAAAGTAGCAGATCGCAGTGTCAGACTGTTCAGCTCAAATGTAACAGCTAGCTCTCATTTGTGCGACAAAACACTTACTTCTGCTGATATTCCTTGATCAGGCGTTTGGCTTTGCTGTACTTGCGCTCCAGGGCTTGATACTGGGCCTGTGTTTCCTTCAGGTGCTCGTCCACTGCCTGGCACAGGCTCTGAGCTTCCATCCAGTAGCCCTCCAGCTTCTCCATACGCTCCTTGTTCTCCTGCAGGGTCTGTTCCAGCTGGGCCTTATCCATTCGCCAGCGTTGCTTCTCCTGCTCCGCATGATGCAGCTGCAAAGACAGGTGAAGACAGTAAAGACAATAAATGGACACACCTCTGATTCTTAAAATAACATTCAGTATGATCTTAATTTAACACCTTACCTTTCTTTTCAGCTGCTGGATTTCAGCCTGAGTCACAGCATGCTTTATTTGGAGCTTTACAGCAAAGAGAGATGACAGTTTTAAATACATGTGTTAATATTAGGTACATGTGAGGAAATATGCTGTGATTACACTGGAAATGTTCCAGTTAAAGAGACAACTGATCACCTCTTTGTATTTATGGGCCAGTTTCTCAGGGTCTGTCTCCAGAGGCGACATGTCCTCATTCTCCGCCAAGTCAAACACTTCGATGGCACTGGGATACGGCGGACTGACCTCTTCTTCTTCATCCTCTTCCTCATCTGTGCCATATTCACCACCCTAGGCAAATAAAGATAAAACTGTCTGCATGACTGGGTACCAGAGGTGAGTAGACGTACATGAGGAAATATGTTCTATGTTTAATGTTACATCATAATGTGTGTGGAGGATCCTTTTAAAGTTCAAACCAGAATCATCTAGAGAAAGCTGCAGATCTATGGCATTTGCAAAGGGAAGATTTTGTTTTTAGATGTACTGCAATTCTGGGATTTCTAACATTTCTTGTTAAATGTTTGAATAAAATGTCAGAAAACAGGAGAAGACAGAGAAGCAGTCATTTAATGGTGCCATTAAAAGCACATAGTTTTTGTGCCCTAACACCAAATGGACACTAGATGGTGTAAAACTCAGTAAGAACAGATTATACTTTCCATTATACAACCTAATGCTTTTCAAGAACCACCCAACATCACCACTGCATGAATGGAGCAACTTCCTCTTTGTCATTATAATGAAACTACGGGCATTTTTTAAACATGTGCTCTATTTATGTAAAACTTCAGGACAGAGAAAATCTGAGACACCAAGATTAACAATGCAACAGAGCATGTAGGGTCACCAAATCTGAGTCATCCTCATTTGTCCCCATTTTAGAGATAAGCTCATCATTTGATCAGAGTGGTGCTGGATACAGCAGTGTAGCTTTTTGCCAGAAGCTACAACTCAGCCACACCAAAGTGTCTGTTTTGTTCACAATGGTACTGGGGCTGTCAAATGATTGAGTTTAAGGCAGCATTTTGTGCCTGAACAGGTTGAAAAGGTTACTGTAATGCTGTTTAGCTGTGTGTCGGGTGTAGGACTGTTTGGCAGCTGTAACACTTTATTAATAACTTATGCCACATTTATTCTCTTCTTACCTTAAATTTAACAAACTGCAACTGATCCTGTCTAATTACTGTCAAGAGAACAACTGAACTGTAAAGAAAAGTCACACTACTCACATGGTGTGTTTGAGTTTAAAATTTTTCTAGTAAGAATTTCAAAGACAGCAGCCTAAATATTCCAACTATTCCTTAAAAATCTGTTAATTTTATTGCAGTAATGGGTGCGTACAGGGAAGGAAGGAAATGGATTAGTAAGCATTGCACCATATCTTCTGCACCATGCATGTGCAGACAATGCACCACCACTGACTCAAGAATGAGAAAACATACAGTTCAGCCAGCTGGATCCTACATCCTCAGTAATGTGAAGACTGACCTCTTGTTCGTCCATATACTGGTTGTAGCGCTGCTCCATCATCTCCCTCTGCCAGCGTTCCTGCTCCAGGGTCTGCTGGATGAGCTGGGCCACTTCGCTCTGTTCACCCGGCTTCTCTCGCCCAATCACAAACCTGTATTTTGACAGTTCAGTTCAAACATCTGACAAATCGCTAACCCCTGAAGTGAAAATCATTTATCTTATACAGTATGTTACAGAAGAGCCTTTATTTTTCTTGTGAGGAACATAAATGCTGGCCCCTAAAGGACAAAGAATGTGTTTCTAATATATAATGCACAGTTTACAGTGATATAGTGGCATGTATTAATGCAGTAAAGAACGCACTAGCTCTCTGAGGACAGAAAATGGCTTCCTGTTTAGAGCTGAACAAATGCAGTCTCTGTGGAGCTGGCCTCTTCCATGATTAAAATCAAACTCTCAAATCTATCTCATTTAGCTTGTTGTATGAATGAGGCTCACACAATTTCCTCCAATTAAAGCCACTGTGTAAACGGTGCACAGGAAAAGTAGAGTGAATCATGACGAAGCCACAGATGGTTATTAAGCCAGCCGCTGCAGCCTTTCAATTTCTGTGTCACTAACGGGTATTTAAATGTTCACAAACACACTTCCTGGCCCCATGTATTTGGCGCTGAGCTCTGGTACCATTTGCTATTCCTGCAGCAGATCCATAAAGTATAAACTATCTATGGAGGTTTCTGATCTTCACAAGTCACAACACTAACAATTACTCCAGCACTGACCATTAAACCCTGAATTATGAATGAGCATAGATGACAAAAGGAGCACGCAGGGAACAGTCAGCTCCCCCAGAATGCCAAAGAGCCAGGCTAGTCCTCTGGCATTTCAAAATGATACTTCTGATGCCGAGTGTATTTGCTCCTGATAAGAACAGTTTCTGTCACTCTAAGGTCGAATTCTTTGGACCTTTTTCAAAATGTCTCCAAAAGGACCTTTTCAGTACTGAAGGATTCTAATCATGACCCCGTGTGACCTGGGAATCTACATTCTGGTGAGCTGAATGGCCAGGATGTGGTATAAGCAAGCCCTGCATGTATGACTGACTGTGGCTATGAATCAAGAGGAAAAACATCTCTTCAAGCAAGAACGCTGCATGTCACAGCGAGCTGTGGCAACGGAGGATGAAATAAAATGATGCCTTGGTCACAGTTAAGGTGTATAACAAACCCAAAGGAAATACACAACTGTCACTAAAAATACATTTAAAGCTACAGTCAAGCTAGTGCTAGCCTGGGGTTCGTAGTTAAGTGACACATAAAATTACATATGGTAGCTTTAACCAAGAACACGGCAGTTTGAGCTAAATGCTAACATTCACAAAGATAACGCGTGTTTAGCAGGCAATGTTTACTATGTTCACCATTTTAGTTTAGCATGTTAGGACTGGACACATTAACATGTTTGACCTGATGTTGGTGTTAAGAGAAAAAAACTAAAAAAGCACCAAAGTCACTACAATTCATCCCGAGGAGACCATGGATAATGGTACTAAATTTCATAGCGATCCGTCCTATGCTTGTTAACATATTTCAAAAATAACAACAAAGTCAGCCACACCAAGTCAGTGGGATTCATCTTCTGGGCACCATGGATGTACAAAATGTGATGGAAATCCATCACAGCTCTGAGCACTGTGAGCTCTTTCTGGGCCAAAGTGGTGGACTGACCGACCAACACTGCCCTCCCTATTACACTAAATAAAAACTAGACTGATATTTGGATAATTTGCATGTACTGATGTTAAAATGTGTCTAAACAATTGCAGTAAAATAATGACCCTTCAGAGTGCCTCTTACTTGACAGTTCCTGAGGTGTTCCTGAGTACGGAGGCAGCAAAGCTCTGGGTGACGCCCACCAAACTGGTCCCGTCCACCTCCACAATCAAATCGTTCACCTGGATCCTGGAGGAAACAGTTAACAGAGGTCATTTAGGATTTACAGTAACAGCTCAACTGTGGCCTCTGTTCATCATTTTTATACTTCAGCCCACGCAAGCCAAACTCCATTTAAAGTCTTTGTTTTGGCAGCAAGACCTACTGTATTTGCAGTTGCCAGGAATCAAAATATACAAGTAGGACAATGAAGCATCCACTCCTGGAAATAAAACTACAACTACTCAGCTGACCTCATGTTGACATATAGCTTACAAAGCAAAAGCCTTTCCAGTTACATACAGTTTGGGGCTGTTTCATTTATACAATATATGTGTCTACAACAGATGAGGAATGAGTATGATCCAATAAGAATTGAACATGCCTGCCATCTCTGTGTGCTGCTCCCCCTTCTGTGACTGTCTTGACAAAGATGCCCAGCTTCTCCAGGCCCATGTCAGCCCCCGCACCCATCCCGATGATACTGATGCCCAAGCCATCGCCATCTGAAAGAAGGTAAGGAATACCAGACCAGCTGTTACCATACTGCTAATGTTCTACTGTCATGTTACAGTGAGTCAGCCATGTGCCCGTTACTGTACCACATCTCTGTGGGTGGAAAACATGGCTTTGAATGTTACCATCCTTGGGATTTAATTGTTTGGAAATAATTTGCAGCTGTGGACTAATTTCAAATTGCTGACCATGAGAGTGGAAGATTTCCGGTTCCTTCCCTGGACAATCAGAATAAATTTGGGTGGAGAGTTTGAATTCAACAGTGCTTGCTCCTTTCCCTTTACCACAGATGAGATTCAAAATGAAGTGACACCCTGTGGAGTTTTCTTGTAAACAAACTGTTATGTTTCCATTCACTGTTACTCACCAAAGCACACTGTATGTGTTGCGGCCTGACAATACATTTCCTCCCTCATAAAACATTCACAGTGCCCATTTTTGACTACTGTTTACATCCATGTTTGCTTGCTAGTGGTCTTCGTCTTCGCTGCCTTTGTTCATGCAGTCCTACATTTTTTTTGGCAGAAAAGCCAACTGTCATTTAGTGTAATTGCGTGGCAGCATGATTATGCATTGTACTGTCTGCATGCATCTGCCTTATGTGCAGCAGAAACACCACCACACTCATAAAAACACTGCTGCATAGCGCTGTTGGTCAAAAACTCCACAGGGTACCTTTAAGTGATTCTACTGTAACAGCATGCAAGCTAATATACTGATATCACTGAAGTACAATCTGCGGTATGCACTGCACTGTAATGCCGTACGGTGTATCAAGACAAATGAACTTTATTTACCCCCTTTATAGAAAATGTGAAGTCTACATCATGCCAATGTTTGGAGTGTCACATTCATGATCAATCATAGGTATATACAGTACGTTACAGAGTTAAGTTAATTTAAAAAAATAAATACTATCCCATACTACAGTAACGGATGATTCATCTACGTCCAAACGTCCACTTTAGTGTTCAATTTGAGCACAGACAGGACAGAAATGGATTATTCTGAAGTGTTTGTGTTATCTGTCAACAGTCATTTTTCTGTCTGTCGCTCTCCAAGTTAGCTACAGTCAGCTACGTTTATACATCTTAAATTAAGAATTTTTTTCTGCAAACAAAATAAGAATGTTTGCAGGTTAATACAGCGTGTACCTCCAAAGATGACGGCCCTGTCCCAACATTCAACACAACGCAAATGTGAAGTTACATCACTGTAACTTCACATTTGCTATACAAGAACTGCAGCTCAGAGTGCTTAACATTAAAACGATTAGAAGGAAAGAGCAGACAATTTACACAGTTAAAGATTTTAAATGCAGAAAGGAAGAAGGAAGTTAAGAAATAAAATTTTCAATTAAATAACTGAGCAGAAGTGTACATAGCAGCGGACCAATAATAACAAATGACAGGTAAAAACAAAGCTGGAAGGTGACTTTTTAGCCTTGGCTGTCCTCAGATCCAGCAGAGAATCTGTTTCTGAGTTTGGATTTTCTTTGATATGCTCTATTTGAGCAGCATAGCCTGTGGATTTGAAGGGGTCTACCCAGGGACATGTCACGTATCTATGCAGCATATTAACCACGAAGTCAAGGGCAAGTCCCTGAAACCATTTCTGAACTAGCAGTCAGATTTTAAATCTATCCTAAGAAAAACCTGAAGCTACATTAGGGTCAGGAGTGATGTGAGCCCTTTTCTTTGTATATTTTCAAACTGACAGAATTCTGTATGAGCTGTAATAAAAGCATGCACAAGTTTCGTCATACCTCAAAGATAAAGAAAGGGTCCGACTGTCATATAATTGTGAAATAATATAATGCTATCTTAGTTAGGTTCTTTATGTGTGACATGAAAGTTAGATGAGAATCAGAGATAACACCCAGACTTCCTGCCTGAGGTAGAATGTGCGGAAATAGACAATTAATTTGTGAGCACTGTTTCAGAATCAGTGATAACACCTACAGTGATGTGTTAATGTTCTGAGCTAGTTTTTAATTTGTGAGCACAGTTTCACTCTTTACTCTTTTGGACCAATAATTAAAGTTTATGTTTTATCCTTTCTAAATTAATGTAGACAGTACATGCATCATATATACAGAACATGTTCACACATGGTTTCCTGTGTAACCGGCCCTGTACATAATTCTAAATATAGTCCTTATGCATCATAATGTTGAAGAGATGCTGGAAGTGTGGCTCACTGGGGAAATATAGAAGGTGCAACCTGCATCATTGCACTTTTTACCTTGTGGGAAACAGGATGGTTGGAAGAAGCAGCCTGTGAACACTGAAGGCCTTTTTACATAACACATAAACAAATATAAGATTACAAAGACATAAATTAAGTCTAGTCCAGACTGTTCAGTAGGAAGTTAATTTGATATACCACAACTCATTTTCAAATGCCTTTCTGATGATGTAAAATGTCTTCTACTCTGTTTCCTAATACAGTGCAAACCAACCTCTCAGTGCCCCAGCAAGATTATATGAAGTGCTTTATTATTTAAAGGATTTATGACCAATCCCAGGACTTTTGTTCACAGACCTATGTCTGTTTGCAGACATACACTCGGAGCAGAGAGTGTTCATGTTCAGTACCTTTCTCCAGCTCGACGGGGAACAGGTCCAGCCTCTCCACCCTCTTCTCCAGCTCGTATTCAGCAGATGCTGCCATGGGATCTACATCTTCATTACGCCTGTCATAGTCCTCGTTGGGGTAAGTGGCAAACACCTGCAGGAGGACACAGAGACACAGGGTCCGACTGAGACTCAGAAACACTGATGCCTCTTTATTGAAATCTGTGAAAGGCAAAATTATTTTTTTTTGTATTTCTACATAAACTTGGAGATATT
This sequence comes from Monopterus albus, assembly GCF_001952655.1. Taxonomy (NCBI): domain Eukaryota; kingdom Metazoa; phylum Chordata; class Actinopteri; order Synbranchiformes; family Synbranchidae; genus Monopterus; species Monopterus albus. The sequence continues at coordinate 81,225 of NW_018128233.1, read as the reverse complement.
TCTGATTTTCTCAATGACGGGACTGAAATCAGTCTCCTGTGTATACACTGAATATGAAAGTAAAGCCAGGAGACAGCTAGCTTAGCACAGATGGGAAATGGGGAAACAGCTAGTCTGACTCTTCCCAAAGGTTTAAAATTTGTACCTTTAGTCATCACTAATTAGCACATTATATCCCAGTTTCCTTATCCACTCAACAGCTTAAGTGTGAAAATGACAATGCGTGAGGCTTCTAAAAAGTCCCCTCTATGGTGCTAACTGATCTTGTGTGCTGTGTTTTTTACACTGTCCAAAGGTGGTAACATCTCCAGAAATTCACTTTTCTGTAGGTGCCCCTTTCTTTTCTTTGCAGCCATGGTTGCTTATCACTATTTAGCCCCACTACACAGTTCTTCTTACAGTTCCTCTAAATATAGTACTGTGTCTGCTACTGAAAACATGAAACTCATTAGTTCCTGTGCACCTTGGGGGTGTGGTAAATGTTGAAACATTTGTGAAAGAAACACAGAAATGTTGCAAGTTGTCACTTAACTACATGACGTATTTAGTGAAGAAATTACTGAACTCAATTCAGCTTTTATTTTCTGTCATGTTTGGGTAGTAGCTCAAGGAGCGGTCACAGATATAAAGCTGTTTATTCCGTATTTAAAAAGGCTTAATTTTTGGAATTCCCAAATGATTGCAGCTCATTATTTAAAAAAAAAAACTCAGAGGCTGTGGAGATGTATGCGGAAAAGCTGGATGCATGATTTGATCATAACTGACCACCACTGTTAATGCAGACATATTGCAATTCAGATTTATCGACCATTTCAACTGAGACGGCCGCAGAGTTTCCTCAAGGCTTCGGAGCTGTATCACCTCACAGCGTTATGTCTATGGAACACACTGGGGGAGAATCAATCACAACCACTCAAGTTGCTCCTATGAAGACAGAGGCCTCTGTTTTCAGAGCCCGACTTCCCACATTCACTCTGGTCTAACAGCATGACCGTTTACATAACCACCTTCAGCATGCTAATGGAGGCTTTCTGCAGCTGCTGTTCACACGCCTCACACACACGCACACAATGTAAGCCGAATCTTTACAAGCCTTACTTTCAGTCCTCCAAGGTAATTATGCATGCTTGCATATTCCACTAGCTGCGCTAATTCAGTGCTGGACCTTCTCCCTTTCACACATTCTTTCAGACTTCTCTCTCCACAATGCTTTGTTCCTTCTGCTGCAACATTTTAACACTTTTCTTCTTGAGTCCCTGTTTATTCTGTGTATCTCTCGCTTCTCCCTCGGCCGATTAGTTTGTCCATCTGTGTTACAAAGTAGCATCTCGTAGCTTGAGTTGCTACCCTTCAGTCGAACGGGCCCCGTCTCCCTAGCAACCCCACAGTAAAGAGCCTGTCAGTCTTTGACACTGCCTTTAAAATGTAAACAGCCCTTCACATCTGAGACTTAGAACCATTTTTTTGTGTCATTGAACACTGTAAAGCTTCTGCTTCTACTTATAATCTGCCTTTGCCCATAGGAATAGAGTATAAAAATATTTTCACCTTGAGTTAAATCACTGTCCGTTCACACAACTGATGATAAAGCCCAAATTTTTCTCAAATTCAAACACAACCTCTGCATTAGAGTTCAGTTAATTCACAGTAAAAAAAAAAAAAAAAAAAAGTTTTTTTTTATTTTGTGCTAACATTTACAAAATTTATTGATTACTTCACAAACAGGGATTTAAAGAATTAGTTCAGTATTTTGGAAAATGAGACCCTTTGGTTTCTTAAAATGAGAAGATCAATATGACACCTGTGTATAAAGACCCTAACCCTAACCCTGTCCAACCAGCACCTCTAAAGCTGAATAATTAACACACAGTCCATAAAAAACTATTTTACCTATTTCTTGGACAGTCACCGTAACTTCCTGAACCACCAGAAACACATACAGACAACAATTATGAGATGAAATGTGTTCATTGTGAGCTCTAGAGCTGCTGGTTAGGTTCTACCTTAGTGACATTATTTGAATTCCATATTCAGTTAGCACTTAGTATTAAGTCAATCAAAATCAACCTAAACCTACTGCTGATGGGGGCAGCACTGAAGACTAATGGCTTTTGATTTAGGTTACCTTTGTATTTAGAGGGATTAGCAGACTGTGGATTACAGACACATGAAATACTTTTTGCATCCTGAGTAACAGAGCATTAAACAACAGTGTGTTCCAAGCTTGCGTGCCTGTCTGACACTCTCACGTGGCACCGCTTCTGAGTTTAAAGATCAAGAGGCCACAGCTGGTGGCCTGTGGCCCACTATGCTGCAGAAGATCAAATGGGGAGGTTCAGCTGTATGTAGCATGGCACTGCTGTGATCAGATGAATATTGTGATCTGTGGCCTTGGGCCACAATGCAGCAAGGCTACGATCTTGCCTTCACTAACGCAGAATTAACACTTTCACTTCTGGGAAGATTTTTTTCCCTCCTTATGAGCAATGATATCACACAGGGCAGAAAGACTAATTGGATCCTGCACTTTCACCCAAACCTCACCTAAGCAGTAGCAGAAGTCAAATGGTGAGGTGTCTGTCTTTGGAAGACAAACACTGGGATTAAAGGCAGGGTGGTGGTGGGGTGGGCAGGGCTGGAGAAGGACGCTGTTCCAGTTGTGGCAGATAGTAGGTCAGAGGAGCTAACAGATGGCCAGGAAACTCCCTCCCTCCCTCTGCTCCCAGCCGCCTGGGATGTCCTACAAAAGCTCTGTGGGCAGCTAGCTAGAGCCACTCACCAGCTAACAGATTGTGTTGTGTCTAGGAAGAGCACCCACTTGGGACTGTAAAGGGTATTAAAGCAGCCAGTAAGTGACAACTACCATTCTACAGTGCAGTTGCCGTGAGATGGCTAAATGACAGAGCTGCTCCAGAGGCCTCTGCTCTCCTGCAGTGTGGCTCCATCTTGAAGACCCCCAGGCTACAGTGTGGTGGTTTAACCAGCAAGTCAGTACCCCATCCCCTCCCCCCACGGCCCACAGTAGCATGTCAACTGCTGTGCTTCTTTCCCTCCTGGACTCTCCAAAAACAGATCCAATTTTGGATTAAGCCAATAGAATGTGTGTAGGTGGTGGCATTGGTTTTTCACAACAGAAATAGTGTTTCCACTCTGTCTCTCCACATTCTGTAGCACCCAACTTTCCATCATTTTTATTACTCCTGCTATTCTTGCTATTCTTTCAATTGGTTTCAGACATGTGATCTTCACTGCTGCTCTGCAGTTCTACATTATGATTTAAAGTGATTACCGTGCATACTGTGCGATCTGTGAAATGGCTGCTCTTACTGGCTGTGTGTGCAACACTGTTCTGTGTATATGTGATCAAAACACATGTGTGATGCTTAAACAAGCTGTCAAAGTTAAAGCATATGTAAAGCAAAAGAAGCACTTTTTTCCTCTTTTCCAATTTAATGACACCACCATTAACTGCCTTCCCGGCCACCGCAGGTCCAGAAGTGGCAGGTAATTGCTTCTAAATCCCTCTAAAATGTGAGGTTAATACAGATCCCAGATGTGCAACATGCAGAAATAAATAAGGATATGGCCCTGGCTGCCATAATGTTGGACCGCTGTCCTCCAGCCAGTAAAATGGATATGGTGGTTTTGTCACAGTAATGGTTACATAGCACCAGAGCCTGACTATTTTGGCAGGTCAGTCTTTGGTCAGCGCATCACATTTAGGCTTAGCATTAACCCTGTGGAGAGACACGGCAGCCTGAGAATAAGGTCAGCATCAGAGGACTGAATAGCACTACAGTATATGGATGGAAACAACAATGATATAGCTGCATAATGTTTTATAACTTTGGTACATTACTGTATAGACCTTTAGGTTATTCATATTATTTACATTATTATTGTAATTTGCATTATACTTTTTATACAACAGCTTTGTCACTAACATAAAAATGCATTTTATATCTTTCTATATATGTAAGTTTCATACTGTATGTATTATCTATTTTTGCACATAAGAATATTCATGTACACAGTTCTGCTAATTTCATCTTAGTTTGCACACATCTTTACTTATTATTGTGCTGCTGCAATACATATAGATATGTAATAACTATTCTATCTAACTAGAGAGCGAGCAATAAAGATGTTTCTGAAACGTCACCACTCCAGTACAGTACAGCCGCAGTGTCAGCTTGACAAGATGATGGCAGTCAGACAAGACAGACCAACACTCAGGCATCATGAGTGACATGTTGCATAACGTGGCTTGTCACAGTGACCTGAGTGAGTGGGCACATCATGTACGGTAAACGCTTGCAACCCACCTCCACTGCAGGACTGAGAAGTGGGGCAGAGTGAACTTGCTGATAATCTGTCTGGCCTCCCACTCCTCCTGGCTGTGAATACTGCATTGTATGCAATACTGCAGGCCCACTTTGTCTAAGTAATAGACAGCTGGAGGATACCTTGACATGCAGTATGATGATACAGGGGGTATGGAAAGTATTCAGACCCCCTTAAATTTTTCACTCTTTGTTATATTGCAGCCATATGCTAAAATCATTTAAGTTCATTTTTTTCCTCATTAATGTACACACAGCACCCCATATTGACAGAAAAACACAGAATTTGACATTTTTGCAGATTTATTAAAAAAGAAAAACTGAAATATCACATGGTCATAAGTATTCAGACCCTTTGCTCAGTATTTAGTAGAAGCACCCTTTTGAGCTAATACAGCCATGAGTCTTTTTGGGAATGATGCAACAAGTTTTTCACACCTGCATTTGGGGATCCTCTGCCATTCCTCCTTGCAGATCCTCTCCAGTTCTGTCAGGTTGGATGGTAAACATTGGTGGACAGCCAATTTTCAGGTTTCTCCAGAGATGCTCAATTGGGTTTAAGTCAGGGCTCTGGCTGGGCCATTCAAGAACAGTCACGGAGTTGTTGTGCAGCCACTCCTTCGTTATTTTAGCTGTGTGCTTAGGGTCATTGTCTTGTTGGAAGGTGAACCTTTGGCCCATTCTGAGGTCCTGAGCACTCTGGAGCAGGTTTTCGTCCAGGATATCCCTGTACTTGGCCGCATTCATCCTTCCCTCGATTGCAACCAGTCGTCCTGTCCCTGCAGCTGAAAAACACCCCTATAGCATGATGCTGCCACCACCATGCTTCACTGTTGGGACTGTATTGGACAGGTGATGAGCAGTGCCTGGATTTCTCCACACGTACCGCTTAGAATTAAGGCCAAAAAGTTCTATCTTGGTCTCATCAGACCAAAGAATCTTATTTCTCACAATCTTGGAGTCCTTCATGTGTTTTTTAGCAAACTCCATGCGGGCTTTCATGTGTCTTGCACTGAGGAGAGGCTTCCGTCGGGGCACTCTGCCCTAAAGCCCCGACTGGTGGAGGGCTGCAGTGATGGTTGACTTTTTACAACTTTCTCCCATCTCCCGACTGCATCTCTGGAGCTCAGCCACAGTCATCTTTGGGTTCTTCTGTACCTCTCTCACCAAGGCTCTTCTCCCCTGATAGCTCAGTTTGGCCGGACGGCCAGCTCTAGGAAGGGTTCTGGTCGTCCCAAACGTCTTCCATTTAAGGATTATGGAGGTCACTGTGCTCTTAGGAACCTTAAGTGCAGCAGAAATTTTTTTTTTAACCTTGGCCAGATCTGTGCCTTGCCACAATTCTGTCTCTGAGCTCTTCAGGCAGTTCCTTTGACCTCATGATTCTCATTTGCTCTGACATGCACTGTGAGCTGTAGGGTCTTATATGGGCAGGTGTGTGGCTTTCCTAATCACATCCAATCAGTATAATCAAACACAGTTGGACTCAAATGAAGGTGTAGAACCATCTCAGGGATGATCAGAAGAAATGGACAGCACCTAAGTTAAATATATGAGTGTCACAGCAAAGGGTCTGAATACTTATGACCATGTGATATTTCAGTTTTTCTTTTTTAATAAATCTGCAAAAATGTCAAAAATTCTGTGTTTTTCTGTCAATATGGGGTGCTGTGTGTACATTAATGAGGGAAAAAATGAACTTAAATGATTTTAGCATATGGCTGCAATATAACAAAGAGTGAAAAATTTAAGGGGGTCTGAATACTTTCTGTACCCACTGTATGTTGTGTCTCCCTGGGCAATCCCTGATTGGCTGACCTAAACATAAACCACCAAAGGTTGCATTTTGGGTAGTCTCCACTTTGCAGTTTGTGTGCAACATTAAAACTAATTCCGCCTTCTATGCTTGTCATAATTCAACACCCTCCGTGTATGATAATATAAGAACAATCACTGTTTGTGTTAATGATACAGGGTGAAAGAAAATCATATTTGTTCTTTGGCCAGGCTGCCAGGACTGCTGTTCAGAGTTGTGTAGGCAGCAGAAACACACGAGGAAGTGAGTGTGTGTGTGTGTGTGTGTGTGTGTGTGTGGTGATGGAGGGCGGTGCAAGAGTGGGCAAAGTGATGAGTGAGCAAGGTGATTCTGGTGTATAAAAAATAATACTGGTTTGAAGGGAATACTATAAATCCAGATGGGATTATCTAACCCTCTTTTAGTGTGCTGCTACTGAGTGATACAGCATGACGCCAAAACAAACACACCAAACAAATAAATAAGACATGAGAGGCAGCTTCCTGTGCTCAACAAGAAGGTGGCCCTGAAAAGCGAGGCAAGTCGGTGACGATAACAACACTGCTATTTTTACTACCAGTAGGAGACTGGTGACAAAGAGCAAAAGGGAGGAAAGAAAGAGCGCGAGAGAGAGTGTAAGGAGGAGCAAACAACGGGTCTAGTGTGAACTCCACCCGAAGCTGAAGTGCTACTTTTGCCAATTTGAGAGGACAGGCAGACAGAGAGGAGCACTCAGTTTAAAAGCAGGACAAAGAAAGACATGTGCCCTGACATCCAACCGCCACCACAACAAGGCTTAATTGTGGCCAAAGGCTGAACTGTTGCACAGAGGGGAAATATGCACTACAAACGGACACTTCCTGTTTGGAAGAGATCTGGCAGTTATACAGTAGCGTGACATTTGAGCTGCATAATATGCCCCCACCCCCCACCGACACACACACACTCTACTCTTATCCAACCCTGCATCCATCTCCATAACAAAGGCCACACTGATATAGTGTGAAAGAACTCAGCAGGAGGTTGTTCTCTGATGCTGGCTGCAGGGTCACAGCCAAATTCTGCTTTTTCTCAAAGCCTTTGAGTTATAACTTCTTTAGCACATAATGTTTCCTCCTGCTAAGCCCATCTTTGATCTAATGAGGATAAAATAATGTGACAGTAGTCTGTCCTTCCTTTTCCTTCTGCATCACACATGCAAAGCTCAGGCCTGATGTATATGGTATTCATGGGATTTTCAGGATGGTAGAGACAGTTGACTTCCGTCCAGACTGTGTAGACATTAACAATAGCTAATCAGAGATAAGTCACACACACTCCATAGAGCTGTTTTGTGGCTGAATTTCATGTTTTTTTTTAATAATTCTGTTTTTATTTGTAGACATTTTTAGACCCCTTTGGAGTTATTTTTACTGTATTTCTCAACAAAACACACAGCGTGCATCTTTGAGGCCTGACAAACATGTTGAAAGCATTTCCTTCCTCGAAGCAGATTTTTTTTTAAAGATATTTTGTAGCCTTCATTGTTAATATCCATACTCACACTCGTTGTCTAGTAATCTCCTCCTCTGTCTTTAGCTGATGAATTGTAACGTTTCTCGGTGCATTACAACCAACCGCTGTCACTCAATGGAACAGTTTGAAACTGTTGTCAGTAATGAACATCGTGACTCCACAAGGTGACTTTCATTTCCCGAGACATTTACTAGCGCTTCGTACAGTCCTGTTTACTGTTAAAAGCTCCGAAACCAGTTTTCTCAATAATACTCTCACTTTTTGAGCAATATAGATTATTTTTGTGATACATTTGCTTTGTGTTTCTGTAGTTTGAGGTGGTTTGGCTATGTTGTGATGTCACGCATTTTCAAGCAGCAATCTGAACTGAACAACTTAAGAAGTGTTATTAAATAGCAACTTAGAATGATAACCACTTTTTTGGCCAAGTATGTTGCACACACAAGGAATCTGTTTCCAGTACAGAACCAAGGCAGCCATCTGCGGCGCCAACTAGGGGTTCAGTGTCGTGCCCAAGGTCACTTCAACATGGGGACTGCAACCACAATCACAACTAATAAAATTTACTTTATAGACAATTTAGGTGCTTTAAATATGTTATTACTGTCATCTTGGTTAAGACATTAACAATCTGGGGAATACACTTAGAGCTTCAGAGGCGCTGAGTTTCTTACTGCCCGTGTTTGTGCTGTGCTAAGCAAACAGCCTGCCAGTTGTAGCACAGCACACTTACCATAAAGACTCAAGTGGTGTCTAATCATCTAATTATCACCAGGAAAACCACATTCCACACTACCATGCCTCTTAGTCTGTGTAATGGCTGTGTGAGGGAATGTGTGTGATGTACAGTGTCAGGGTTCACGTTAGCCTGCAGTCTCTGTATGCCTCAGATCTCAAGGCAGAGCACAGCAGCGAGACTGAGCTGCAGAGGATCTGATGCTCTTCTCCGGATCATTACACCACCCCCAGACACAGAGAGACGTTTTAAATCAGCTCTACCTCCTCCTCCTTGTCTCTCCTCTTCTCTCATCTCACTGGTCCAAGAAGAGATCACAGTGTCTTTTCTCTCTTCCTCTTTCTCACACACACAAAAATATTACATTCCCCACATACTGTCCACTGACCGCTCATTGACCGTGGCCATGGAGTATGCACTTCTCTATATACAGGACTAATCACCCAGGCCATTTTGATCCTATTTCCTCCAGCAATTATTTACAGTAGCAGCTTCCACTACATTTCAGAATAGTATCAGCATCCCAGTTCTATAGGGGCGCTGGCTATGACTATACCATAGTGGATAAGCTTTGGGGTCAAGTTCAACAACTACAACAAACCAAATCAGCCTCTCAGCCTAAATAAACAAGACTCTGAGGGCAGAGTCTGCAAAACAAGTATCCTCATGTTCTACCTACAATATTCATTTGTGTGTTTTCTCCTCACCTTGATGGGCTCCATGCTGAAACGAATCTTCCTGGAAGGGGGTGGGTCCTCCTCCACAGGCAGCCCAGCGATCTCCACACAGCTGGACTCAGGTTCATAGCGATCATCACCCTCATCTTCTTCCTCATCTACCTGGCTTCCTCCAAACTCCTCCCCCACTGTGCTGTAGGTACTGATATCTACAGAGTTACAGCCTGACTGGTCATCTCTGAGAGTCCTGTCTTCCTCCTCTGCATCCTCGGCCGTCTCCCCCTCCTGCCTGAGCACATCTCCTCCCTTTGAAGAGCTCTGCTTCTCAGCAACAGCTTCTCCATTCTCCACAGAGATGCGGATGTCACCTTGCAGTGTTGTGCTGCTAGGCTCCGTGGCCCCAGAGTGTTCCTTAGCTTTGGCCTCAACGCCTGCATCTGAAACTGTCTTTTCATTTGGCTCCCCTACAGTACTGTAAAGTTCAGGTGTGTTTTGGCCAACACTCTGGCCTCCATTAATGCTTTCAGAAGGGGGAGTTACCCTCCCCCTGGGGCCCCTTGGAGGCCCCTCTTGGCCCTTCTGATTGCTTTTCTCTTCTTCCTGGTTGCCTGCTGCAAAGGCACTAACCTTCTTTGTGATTATTTTGGAGTTCAATACGCCCACCTTGGCGCTGACCCCTCGGGAAGGGAGCGGTGGGGTAGAGGAAAGGCGGTGGAGGTTGTTCCGGAGCTCTGCTGCCCGTTCAAACACAGCGCTGAGCTGGCTGACTGTAGGGGACACCGCCTCACTGGTGCCCTCAAGAGGAGCTCTGGGGGTGCCCAGCTTCTCCTGCTGCTGCTTCTCCTGCTGCTGTTCGAAGATGCGACGGGTCTCCTGCAGCTTGGAGTAGCTGGGCGACGAGGCCCGCTGGTGCCCGTTCTCCGATTTGGTGTCGAACTTGCTGACGCGCTCGGACACGGTGGATCCGAGCTTCAGGAGCGCGCTGTGGTCCACGTTCTCATTCAGACTCCCGGCTCTGGGTAGGGACAGGCGTACCGATTTGTCAGCGTTTCTGGCTCCGTCCTCTCCTTCTGCATCGGCTGGAGATGTTGTCTGCATCTGCTGGAACATGTTTTTGATACGGTGCACGTTGGAGCCGTACCTGCGCCCTCGGGGGCCCTCCTGCACGTCCCCATTCGCAGCATTGTCTTTGACGGGTTTCAGGGCCTGCATCCCCGCCTCGTACGCGTTTCTGTGCGGGGATGGGCTCCTGAGCGTAGAACCAGAGCCGGTGCTCTTGGATGTGGGTTCGGTCTTCATCATGGTCAGTCAAGCGTCGCAACGGGTGCTCAGCGACGGCATGTCTCCTTTCGCAACCCCTGGTGGCAAATCTGTGTTATCCACCAGCAGCCGAGCCTAGCGAGGTGGCGCCCAGACTAGACCGGCAGATGGGGAGAAACAAAAACAGCAGATCGCATTAAAGGCCTGCTTGCATCCGCTGCAGTTCTCGTTCAATGCAACGAGAGAAAGTGAGCACGATGCATCTGTCATTAGCTCGCCTGCAGTTACAACAATGCAAACCTAACCGTCACATACAATTGTATTAATCATTCAGATATTTGCGCAGAAAAGTAAAACAGTATCGAGGGGTAAATTTACCACAGCTGGCGACAGATTGCTTCCGTTTAATCCCTTTTTACAGGCAGCATCATTTTGATCTCTTCATTCTGTGAGCTGCAGATTTGTCGTCCTCCTCTGGTGGCGACAGCGCTGCTGCTGCATGGAGGAGGGAGCAGCCGGGTCATAGTGTCCGCCTCCGACAGGAGCCTGGTACTGTGGCGGGCTGCTGCATCAAGTCCTAATTTATGATCCTTAGCAGAAGTGCATTAACCATAATAACCATTACTTACGTGTTAAGGATCTAATAGCCTTCAGTGATTCCTAACCAGGGGAAATCGTAGCTATACTCCAGGGAGTACTTCTACATTTGCCTGAGGACATCCCCACATACACAAGCAGTTTCTCACAAAAATAAACAGCCTGTAAAACCCTGTTACCACTGGAGGATATTAGCAGTCTCCAACTGAGGTGGCTGGCTGTCAGAGCCTGGGCGGGCATTAGGACCCAGTAGAGCTCCATTCACGTCAAGCCTCCTTGGCCAATAACACGTCTTTTATTTGCAGGCCACATTGTTGCTTCCTGCATTCTCCATCTGTGCTGATGGATACATCGATTACTATCACTGAAGGTAGACAAAGCATTCCCCTGAATCTTCCCACGCCGTCTCAGTTTCCACATTTTTACAGAGGCCGGGTTATTTACAGGGCCGTCACTGTCTCAGCTGGCTCACACAGAAAATAACAGACTACTTCCTATGTGACCTGTCCAGGGTGGACCCCGCCTCTCGCCCAATGTCATCTGGGTTTGGCGACCCTGTTTCAAGCAGTACAGATAATGGATGCATGAACAGACTACTCTTCATGTTAACTGTCATCGGCTTTCCGTGTTATCATAGTAACCACTGTAGCTCACAGCAGCTGAAGGTCTAGTCTGAAGGACATAACTAGACAAATATTTCTTGAAAGGGCTGAAAAGCCAGCTGCTGTCAGACATGATGTACAGCAGTTTTTCAGTGAAGCAGCAGTGCCATCTAGCTTTCCCTTAAGGGTGTTTTAACAGCGTGTAACTGTCCTTGGCACAGCAAAGTGGCACAGACTGATACTGAAACAGTAAGATGATTAATTGTTTTTCTCTGTATATTAGCTTAATTTGTCTTTATACTAAATGAAGAGTAAAGTGATTCTGTAAATCTATAAAGTTACACTCATTGCTGTTTTTCCACTATTTGTGATATTTTCTGTTTCCATACACTTTGTATTATTTTCACAATACACAATATTTAAAAAAAACTAGCGTGGAGGAAATATTCAGGTACTAATATCACTCAAATATTCTATTACAAGTAATAAATCCTGAATTGAGAACATTATTACATATAATTTAATTTATCAACTAATCATTTCCAGCTCTGATTGTATAGTTTAATCCAAAAAAGCCTTATTAGCTTTGTATTTATGCATGTAAACATCCTAATTTATAAAGTAACCATTAACGACAGCTGAATTAGATTAAAAGTATAATAATTCACTCTGAAATGTAGTGCTGGCATGAAAAGTACCTAAAATTTGCACTGGAGTGCAATAGTTAGTTGTTTTCTACTACTGAAAGAAACCAATTAATATTAAAAAAGATATATAAAATAGCATTAGGAGTAAGATGGAAGATGAAAATAAGCTAAAATAAAACAAAACATTATGGTTAAGGTTACTATACTATGCATCTTCTTGTACTTCAATTTCTTGCTGCACACTTCATTTTTTTTTTTTTTGATGTAAAAGTATACAAAGTGGTAGAAAAATAGAACACTTGAGTAAAATACCTCAAATTATACTTAATTCATGCCTAAAGTAACTAAATATTTGGAATATCACCAGTAGGTGTAACATAACACAGCTCCTGATTTAGCGCTCAGTCAGACGCTCGGACACCCTTGCAGATGCTGTTAGGTGAGTGAGGCAAAAATAGCTCTGACATGTCTTCTGCTGTGACCAGGCCTCTCTCCATTTGGCTCCGTCAATCACAGACCAAAACAAGATGGCAGGCTGCGAGAACTGGTGCTTCTTTTTAACAGGCAAGTTTTTTCATGAAATCATTCTATTTACTCCATGTAGCATGACAACAGACTTAGGCCATCCTCCTGTTTCAGTATCAGCTCTATGTTAGTTGGTGTAAATATGTGTTCATGATGTCAGTGGTCGGGGTTTGTAGGCCTAATTATCTGACTTCAACATCAGGTTGTGTGTCATCCACTTTGGTTTTTTGTCACATAAATCTTTTGCTCATTTTTACACGTCCACACAGTTTGTGCTGTCAGTGTGTTCGGCACCAATGCGGAGACCATAATTACCATTCCTACTGGGAGGTTATTTACATATGAGCTGATGAGAGAGACTTTCCAGAGTGACATTGACCCTAGGACCCATCTCTACGGTAAGAGCCTGAATCATATTAATTCTCCACCTTGTCATTATTAAACAAAACTCCAGTAATCCTCCTCTCCTCTTTTCTCCTTCTCTTGTTGTTTTAAAGTTGGTCATTTTCACGATGACCCCATAATTTTTAAGTGCAACCTGCAGAATTTCCCAGATCTCCCAGAGTGGCTGCGCTTCACCCAAAGGCACCCCAAGGATAATGGGTTCCTGTACGGCACACCAGTATCTCCAGGAAAAAGTATAATTGAGGTATGAAGTTGTGATTTGAACTGAACACTGTCAGTATGCTGCACATTGTATTTCTGAGTATCAGTGCAGCTACAATGCTGAAAAATCTGAAAAATATGCAGCTGTCTGAAACATCAGTGGCAAATGTCAGGTAAATGTCACTGTAAATGAAACATGCTCAGTGCGCCCAGGACTCTGGAGGGTCACCAGGAAATCACAACAAAATATCTCACTGAATGCACTAAGCACCACAAACTAAGAGTGAAGTCTGAGGCTGAATATATGAAATCTGATAACTGTGGTGGTTTTAAACTTTTTCCTGACAGATCCATGCTGTTAACAAACGGAGCTATGACACAGCCAAACTGATACTCGTAATCAAAATTAATGAAGGTATGTGTGATCTAAATATCACAGCTGTACAGCACAGTAATGGAAGTAATGAATGAATATACTGTAAGTGACAGATAAAAAATGAGAAAGTGTGGTTAACATGCTGTGCGTCGCTGCTGTCTCCCACAGAGAAGATGCTGCCCTATCAAGCCGAATTCTTCATTGAGCAAAGGGAGATTGAGAAGGTGCTGCCCCCTTCTGTTCAGGGTGAGGTAAAGCGGGATTTACAAAACCTGTGGAAAACTGAGGCCTTGGAAATTGTCAATATCACTAATGCCCTCGACCGTGGTGGCAGAGTTCCCCTCCCTCTTGCAACATGCTTTGAAGGGTAACCAGAGAATTTTGTGCAACCTTAGTATAAGTTTTAGCTGCGGAGTAACTGTATGTTTATTACAATCTGATATGTGTCAGTGTGTATGTGAAGGTGGGGTCGGAGAAATATTTCTCAGATTGCCTCCTGAGAGTGCTGACACCAGAGAACCAAAGGCAGTGCATGACACTGCCCCCTAGAGACTGCAACTTCTGCCACTTTGCCAAAAACTGCTCCGCAAAGGACATAGTCAAGCCCCCCGGAGGCTGCAACTTCTGTCGCATTCCCAGCAACTGCATCACCTGGTGCAAGACAGAGCTGGTGAGGCCAGAGAAGGATGATCATGCGAATTCTTTATCAATTCAGCTATTGCAGTTAGACTTTATTAGGTCACACCTACAGTAGCTAAAATGTATGTAGTCTATTACAACAATTCAGGCTAAAACTCAAGTATATGCAATTTACTATAATGTAGGGACAAGAAAAACTGCAAACATTTGACATCTATGCTTGAAAAATTGCTTAACCATTTAAGTGATTATCAAAATAGTTGCATATTTATTTAACCCACTAAAAGCAGCAATCCTGCATCTGTGGCTGCATCTCACGGTTACTATAAACAGAACAACCTCTTTGACTCCCTCTCTTTCTCCCTGCAGTTTGATCTGACAAACCCGGAGCCAGCTCCACCTGCTCCCACGATGGGCTCAGGGATTCTGGAGTCTGGAGGTGACTTTGACCCTCCCGAGTCTCCCCCGAGCAGAGACTTCTTCCCAGACTACATTGTGACAGTGATTGTGCCGCTGGTCATCGCCATCATCCTGTGTGTGCTGCTGGCCTACATCATGTTTGGCAGACGAGAGGGACTGTATGTACCTATCCTGAGTCTACTGAGTAACAAACATCTGTAGTGTCTTATGTTAAAGAGTTACCAAATTGAAAATATCAAGACATATTACCCTGGGTGGAATGGATCCGTGTTTTAGTTTTAGTTTCACCTGCTTTTATGAAATTGTGACATACTATTACTGAACTGACCCTTTAAGTAAACACTCAAAGCATGATGATCCCAATGATCTGTGCCACAGAGGTGACACATTTTCCTTTCTTTGTAGCTCAAAGCGGAATGCAAAGACAGACCAGTAAGTGCATTTTCACTCTTCTCTGACTGATGTTACCAGACTTAACAAAAAACATAACACAAAATCAGTTTCTGGTGGAAAGTACAATTACTCAAGTACAGTTTTTGGGTACTTGTATTTGAATACTTTCATGTAATGATGCAGTATACTTCGACTCCACTACATTTCTAAGAGGAATATTGTATTTTTTTCTACACTACATTTATTTGACACATTTTTTAAATAAATTGCATTTTGTAAGCATTTGCATGTCAGATAAATGTAGTGGAGGAAAAGGTTTAATATATTCCTCTGAAATATAGCTATGTTTATAATAAAAAGCCTTTAATACGACATGAGTGACACCCAAGCATTTTAACTGAAGGCCTTAAGTGTCACTGCTTGTAAGTACAAGTACCTCAAAGCTGTACTTGATTAAATATATTTAGTTACATTCTACTGCTGTTTATGATTAATGAAATCAACCAACCAAAGCTTTCAGTCAGTTTGACTGTTTCTGTGAAATTATATTGTACAATAAATGGTGTAAAATCATGGCAGAAGCTGTAGAGGAGCATATGTGATGTTGTGTTTGCTGCAGGATTCAGCTGTACCACCACCACACCATTCACGGGGACACTGACGAGCTGCGGAACATGGCTGCAAACCGAAGCGCTCCTCTGCCTCTGTCCACCCTGCCCATGTTCAACAGTCGGACTGGAGAGCGGGCTTCACCGCTGCAGTCTGACAGCGTCCCCCTCATCATGGCCCAACAGTAAGACCCTCACCCACTCCTTCTGCTATTATTGTCACCAGCAGTGTCCTGTTTCTATTACTGTTGCTGTTATGTAAAATAAAGTGGTGACTCACATTTTCTGGGAGTCTTGTGACGACAGTTAACATTTTTTTTACTGTCCTGTTTTTATAGCGATCCCTACAGTGACACTCTGCCGAGGTAAACCCACTCACAGAACCTCCTCCTACAACATTACACCCATTATGGTGAATGGGCTGATGTGTTTATCTTGTGATTATTATTTATGTTTGAAACAACAGATTCATCACATGGCTTGTTTTTGCAAAAAATAAGAACAGCGATGTATAAATTGTTGCTGATACAATTTGGTGCCACAGTGTGATTATGTATTTGTTGTGTGAGTTTGTTTTTCTTTTAGGTGCCATTAAAATAAATTAATAGTATGCAGTTTCTCAAATTGTTATTTGCTGTTTATGATTTTCTGTATTCTTATAATAATAATTTTTTTCTGACACTTCCTCATCTTGTTTTGTTTTTTTTTTTTACATACTGGATACTTTTACCTCCTCAGACCTCTGAAAATTATGAAAATTAAACATTCAGTGAAGATGATATCACTGATTCACGAAACATATGTTGCTTTACAGGGTCTCGGTCCAAAATGGTTGGAAATCACTGCTCTGTTGCTTTCACAGTAGTTTTGTTTAATGGTTCAGTCTTTTCTCAGGGTCTGACATTTTACATTTTCTACTTTGGCTGTTGGATAAAGGCCAGATGTACCGTTTGAAGTCTGAAAAACCTTCAGAAATCAGTGCAGCAGTAGACTTTACAGTGTTGCACATACAGTACCTTTAAAGCAGCTGTTGTTACACTGGATGTCCAGATGGGGTCGGTCCCGTACCGTGATTTGATTTTGTGGGTGTTTAGGTCTGACACACATCTCCTCTCCTCTTAACAGTGAAGAGTCTAATAAGGACAAACCTCATTCTCATGCAAAATCAGTTCCCTGTTTTTGAGTGCAGAGATAAAAGCAAGACAAACATTGTTGTACATTGTTGTAGGTCTGATTTCTAAAGGCATTTATCTGCAATTAAAACTTTCTTTGTGTAGAGACTCTGAAAAGCCTGGTTGGCTATTGGCCTTGTTTTCACTGCTGCTTCATAGAAACATAATCAGTGCAACTGTTGTGGAACAGTTGTTTTCTGAACCTATTTGAATACCAGCGCTGGAGCAGGGCGTGGTCTCCCGGGGTCTCTGAAAAGGTGAAATGCAACTTCAGTGTATAAAGTACTTTCCAAATCCTGATTTCAGTTTCACAACAGTTGCAAACCAGGACAGTGAAAACTCTGCCACCGAGTAGACCACTTCACATGCTTTATTTCAGCACCCAAAATAATTAAAAACATCTCAATTTATTATACATGTACAACATAAGTACAGAATCTCTCTTTTAAACCATGAAAGTGGGTCTGCTTCAGATTCTTTTTTTAAGAAACCCTTCGCAAAAAATACATCAACGAACAACATAAACAACAGGGTGAGAGGTGTGTACTGAGTTTCTTTAGTGAAGAGGAGTTTTCCACAGGGGCAAACAGACAGAAGGATCAACACTGAACACATGGGCAGGGAAATGATATTGAACCAGAGTCACTTGCTTTTATCTACAAAGACTTGATTGCATGCATTACATCTGCAGTGAGAACCTCTGTTATCAAACCAACACTTAAGAAGAAAACAATTGCACTGCATAGACAACAAGACAGTGAGTCAATTTTGTAGCACCAATAACTGGACCTCACTGAAGTGGAAATAGCACCTTTGAATGTTTTTAATCCTCCCCAATAGACTCGTGTAAAATATACCCTTTTCATTTAAGAAAAAAATCGGTGACGTCTTGTAATGAGGTAGCCATCTACGTATTGCAATGAAGGTGAGCTTCTTTGTCTTGCTCATTTGCTGGTCACATTTGTCTGAGCAATATTCAGGTGTTTCTTTTATGAATTTAGAACAAGAAGACACTTCACTCTTTTTACAATTTATTTAACACCAGAAAAATGGTACATATCACTTGTTGTTTTCAATGTCCTTCCGCAGTGGTAGAAAATGGCAAAAGTCACCTGTGTTTCATTGCATGTGTGGATCGATTTTTTTTCTCAATCTCCATGGGGAAATTTTACACAAGTATATATTATTTTCTTGTTGCCAGTGGAAACAAAAGATTCTTTTTAAAGTGTCCTTGTGGTTGGTTTCAGTTGAAGTATCAGTCCCAAAAACTTCTCATGATTTGACAAACACAAACACCGTCTTCAGCAGAGTGGTTTTAAGCATGTGGACCAATGGCAGCCGAATGAGTTTTGAATGCATAGAAAAAGGGTTTAGAGATGACTGCTAGAAAAAAAAACAACAATGTCATGTCCATATTTCTTTCATTTTTACAAGAAGCAAACGGGGCCAAATTCGATGCCAAATTCCTGATCAGGTGCACCAACATCCATAGGAGCAATGTCAATGATGGGCAGGCGGGATGTTTTTGATGTCTTGTAGCTGATGACTGTCTTGTCCCATGTGCCAGTGTGTGACTGTGGAGAGGAAGAAAAAGAGAAAAGTTTAGAAAGTGCTCAAGAAAGTGGAGTCATTTACTGTAGCTCAAGTGCTGTAAGGCTCAAAGCGTTGCTTCTCTAAAGGCAAGGCCGGATGGTCTTTATCTCTCTTTAGGAATGTATGTGAACGCAAGTGTCACGGTATGTACAACTAAAACTCACCGTGCAACCATCCTCGCTGACACTGTATGTGAAGCGGCTGTTGCCCTCGGCTCTGATCTCAACATCGTTGGAGCCCTGGAGAAGCAGGGCCTTCTTCAGGTTGCCAGTGGCGGAGTCCATGTAGGCAATGCTGTTCTTGCAGTGGTATGTGATGTTCTGAGAGGCCTGGTTGGACATCAGGCGCATGAAAGTCATCTGAATGTTGACATCCTCGGGATCAGCTCCATCGCTGCCATACTGGAACTGCACGGTGGAGGGAAGAGAAAGATGCATGAGTTTTAATAGCGCTTGTCCGCTAATGGATGAGAAAGATTTTTGTCACTGTGGGACTGGTTTTTTGGCCCTGTCTTCTCACCTGGAATCCACCGGTCATGGACTCACTGAACCAGACATGCTTCTTCTCTCTGATGTTCTGGCTGAGGTACCAGTTCTTCATGGGGATGCTGGGCACACTGGGGTAGATGCAAGTCTCACCGGTCTCCATGTTGCAGTGGACCTTGATGGCATCCAGAGGAGAACCCTGGTTGGGATCAACCCAGTATATTCCTGTAACAGGGAAAGATAAAACAAGTTAAGCTTATTCTCATGTCATTCTTTATCCAAAGGCTCCATCAGGGCACTGATCTGTACTCACCGCGCTTCCACTCAGAGTGGCACATCCTCAGGTCACGGCACATACGGGCAGGGCTCTTCTGGGTACCATCAGGGCTGCGGATCTTCTCAACCCTCTGAGTCAGGGTCTTGAGGGTGGTGTCAACCTCCATGTCACGATCGCGCATCACGTTGGGGTCATCAGCACGGTAGTAACCACCGCGTAAAGGATCAGGGGCCTTCTCCTGAGCTGGTTGGGCGATGAACTCAAATCCACTGCCGGGAGGTCCAGGAAGACCAGGAGGACCAGGAGGTCCGGGAGGACCCTGTTTGGAGACACCAGGGGCTTACAAGCTTCTGAATGTACAAGCATGTGGATAAATGAACAATTGTATTGCAACTTACAGAAGGTCCCATCTCTCCATTGCGACCACGAGGTCCAGGGGGTCCGATGGGTCCGGGCATACCATTCATGCCATCCTTACCAGGGGAGCCATTAGATCCAGCAGGGCCCTGTGGAGCAAAAGCCACATGATCACTTCACAAGAAAAAACTTCAGTTCATTCAGTTCAGCTTGCCATTTTACTGATGTTATGTGCACGTATAAAACTGGCATATGTGTTGATTATAATCTTTTTTCATTACATACAATATTTGCCACTTTCTGGATTATTATACCTACACTCTGAGGCACTGAACTCACAAATGGAGTCAGTGAAAAAAACTCCTACATTAAAAACAGACTCTCCAAGATTTAACCTGGTAGACAAGCTTTTCTTTTTTTTTTTAAAATAAATAACTACCGGTAACATGACAAACTGTAAAACAGTCACACTTACTCTAGGTCCAGCAGGTCCAGAGGCACCAGCAGGTCCTCTCTCTCCATGTCCTCCCTAGAGGCAGATGAAGATGTTAACATCAAATAACTAAATAATCTGAAAGCTTTTTGATGCAGTAATTTATAGAGTTCTCTATCACAATTAAATGGTTACTTACAGCAGGTCCAGGCATACCCGGCATGCCACTGAATCCCCTGTGTCCCTTGTGGCCTCTCTCTCCAGCCTCACCAGCCTCTCCTCTGTCTCCCTTGGCGCCAGCAGGACCCTGGATAAAAGCAACAGGAGGTGCTGTTCAGTCTACAGTCAGCAGAAGACTCCTGTACTGTCTCAAAAGTGAATATATAAATGATAATGGTGCATATTAAGTAGTGACGAACGTACAGCGGCACCACGGACACCAGCAGGGCCGGCAGGACCAGCTGGACCAGCGGGACCCTAAAGAAAAAAGAAAATCAAAGCAAAGTAAAATCAACAGTTATCTGTACACCAAGTTAGCAGATTTATATAGTTACTTTTTTCAAGAGGATCAGGATAAGCAGGATGGAGGCTTACACTCTCTCCACGGTCACCAGCTTTGCCAGAGGGGCCGAAAGCTCCAGGGGCTCCAGGAGCACCTGGGGGTCCAGGGGGTCCAGGCATACCACTCTCACCACGGTCTCCCTGTAGGAGCAAATCCCCAGTGAGATAGACAACTAAAGGCCATTTGGAATGTTTCTATTGGGACGCTGCTAAAGATTACATGGTCATTGAAAACATAGCAAAATGTTTGGTATTTATATGATTTGAAGTTTGAGAATGATAGAAGTTAGTCAGTGGGAGGAAGGTTACCTTGGCTCCAGCAGATCCATCACGACCAGGAGCACCCTCATGACCAGCAGATCCCTGTGGAGAAGCAGCGAGAATTGCCAATCATCATACTGTTCAATGGTTAGCAACAGTATGCTAAGGAAGTCATTCTGTGGTGAACCAAGCTGTTTAACAGTGCTAATAAGGCGCATCATTAGCCAGTTCATGAAAATGTGTGAATTGTAGGTGGATTTTCAGTGTTTGACCCATGCTGCACTAAATTGTCTCTGATTGAGAGTGATTATACAGACTTGAAGCAGAATACCTCACGACCGGCCTCTCCGGGAGCACCAGACAGTCCAGGGGGTCCAGCAGGTCCAGGGGGTCCACGCTCACCAACAAGTCCAGGAGGTCCCTGCTTTCCAGGCTCACCCTAAAAAACAAGAGTGGTCAGTTCTCTGCATGCATGTGGATCCACCAAGGACAGCTTTAAAAATACTGTACACTCATGTTGTGGTCAAGCATGAGAAACACATTTCGTGCTAAATTTACATTGATGCAATAGGGTCCTGTCCTTGCACAAGAGAAACACTAAGGTTTCTGGCCATGATGTGCTCAGAGAATACTCACAGATTGTCCAGGCAGACCAGGGAAACCACGCTCTCCTCGCTGACCAGGGAGACCTACAATACCGCGCTGTCCAGCAATACCAGGGGGTCCAGAAACACCAGCGGGACCCTGCACAGAAGAAAACAGCGATCAGTAAGCAGACAATATATCACTGTGACACAGTTTAGGTTGTCAAAACCATGACAGAACATCTATTGCAATTATAGCTGGTAGGTACTCACAGGGGCTCCATCAGAACCAGGAGATCCCTTCTCTCCAGCAATTCCTGGGGGTCCCACAGCACCAGGCTCACCAGAGCGACCAGCAGGACCAGTCTCACCGCGGTTTCCTCTTGCTCCATCTTTGCCAACAAGTCCCATAGGTCCAGGGGGTCCAGCGGGTCCCTGGAAATGAAAAAGAAGTCATGTCATTGAAGACCATGAGGATAATATAAGACTGTGTATGTGTTATTACAGCTGGTTATGTGGGTGTGAGGATACTTACAGAAGGACCAGGGGGTCCGACTCTACCAGCAGGTCCAGGGAAACCAGTAGCACCCTACAAACACACACACAAATAAATGAAACTTAAATCATCACTGATTTCACCATCTTTCAGGAGGTAGAGTGTCATCGAATTCTACAAAATCTTACATGTTGATGGGTTACTTACAGGAGGTCCAGCACCACCACGAGCACCTTGGGGTCCAGTAGGACCAGCAGGTCCCTGATGACAGAAACATTTTTGGGTTAAGGTAGGTAGGTAGGTAGGACTTTATTGTTAAACAGGAACCACAATAATTCAACCAACTGAAGAAAATATGACCACATAAAAAATTCCCATTTATAAAACTCATTATCAACACCATCTGATAAATTATATACTGTAAACGTCAATAGTAATATTAGTATTTGGTGGCTTGAGTGTTCTGTGTATCAGAGGTTATTCATCTGGTATGTCTACCTGAGGACCAGCACCACCAACAGGTCCAGCAGGTCCAGGAGCACCAGCGTCTCCCTTGGGTCCAGAGTCACCAGTCTCTCCCTTGGCACCAGGCTGACCATCAGCACCCTGAGGTTGGAAGGCAACAGAAGAAACAGCTCAACATGCCTTCCTGTGCCAACTTTAAAAGTAAGTTTGCTGTATTTTTACACAGCTGAAAGCATCTGAAGCTGAAAAAAACAACAAAACATAAAGAATAAAGACCAGTCTTAGGGTAAAATGTAATTATTGACAGACTTACAGGAGGTCCAGCGAATCCAGCAGGTCCAGAAGGGCCAGTCTCTCCACGCTCACCCTGGAGGAAAAATAATGAAAAATGTTTTAGCGTCATTCAGTCAAGACTGAGTTTATTACAACACAGCACAAAACATATGATCAATATGTTACTCTGTTTTCTGGTCAATGAAGTGTGTGTTTAGAGAACTTACAGGGGCACCACGAGGACCAGTGGGACCAGCAACTCCAACAGCACCACCCTCACCCTAAAACCAACGATGAAGGAGAAAGACAGGAAGTCAGAAGCCACATTTAAGCCAAAGTCAAGCTCCCAAAATTAGAAAGCACAGCACTGAATATCTATTTGACATCTGTTCTTGGAGATATCTTAGTAAATTAGAGCATAATTAGGGATACTTTTTCTTGTGAAATCCAATTCATAGTGTATATATTGGCTACATACACTGTATTTGTTACTGAAAACTGTCATGAGAGCAGGAGGAGCAACATCATGAACTAAAGCTGGTCTTACCTTCTCACCCTGTGCACCAGGAGGTCCAGGGACTCCAATGGGTCCAGTCAAGCCACGGGCGCCATCTTTGCCAGGGGCACCATCACCTCCCTTGGCACCATGGTCACCCTGAGAAGCAAGCAAACAAGGTCAGTGAGATCCCTTGTGATTGTACTAAACATGTTCTTACTACTCCTTACTAAGTTATAAGAACCCAAATATACTGCTGCTTCACATTTGGGTGCTCTGTAAGGAAAACTCAAAGTGACCTTCCTTGCTTGCTTTTTGCTAATTGTCAGAAGGAATAAACACACTGGGCCTGGCAAACATTAAAAAAATAGGAAGTCACTGTACCACTAGCATTTGGCAAGTATTTTGAGAAGACAATAAAAAAACATCAGCCTGTTTGTCCTCAGTATTCTCCATAATCGCTGTTTTCTTCCTTCTTGTCTGACAAACTTTGGACATTTAAAATATGTCTAATTCAGTTAACAGAAAGCAGCGTGCCATTTCTTCACTCATAATCCCCTGCTAGGGTAATCTTGACCTGACAAATCAACTAAACATTTTAAAAATGTGAATTAAATGAAATATTATATATATTTTCTCTCATCTGAGTGCTGAAAAAATTATAATGACCAGCAAATCAAACTGTCTCCCATTTGTTTTTGTCATAATAAATGCTCATAACAATGTTATAGTGGTGTGATACTTACTCTCTCTCCCTTGGAGCCGGGGAGACCAGAGGCTCCACGCTCACCAGGCATTCCCTGCATTCCAGGGGCTCCAAGACCACCGGGTGCACCAGCAGCACCAGGCTCTCCCTGCACACCCACACAAAGACACAAATATTTATTATTATCTACTCATAATACCTACAGTTTTCAATCATCTTTCTTTATTTCTTTATGTGTTTATTTGACAGGGACAATGCACGATACATTTATTGTACCAGACAGAGCTAAAAGCTCATTTTCATCTGACAGCCACCAACAAATGCACAGGTTGTAAAATCATCAGATAACACACGACCTTTTACTCTGGAAAGTCAAAAAGGGCATTTTCCACAATTTTTACCTTCTGTCAAATAATCAAGAAAATAATCAGCAGTCTAATGAGTGACCTCTGCATTTGTTTCCCATTTCTATTAATTTATACAAGATTTTCCTTTTATTTGTCACTCATCTGTATTTGAACACTTTTCTACTGTTAAATCTGATCTGTGTGATGTGTGATGTCATTGTTGACGTCAGTGAACGGCTTCATTTATTCCAGTGTCATTTCAAAAACTGGACTGTTCTGAAAACTTGGAGTTAATGTTCAAGAAATAGCCATTTTAACTATGAGATCAGAGTTTAAAAAAAAATCTCCTCACTGTAAAGACTTTTTCCTACCCACTTACCTTAGGTCCATCGTTTCCAGCAGGGCCAGGAGAGCCACGTGGTCCAACAGGGCCGCTACCACCAGGAGCACCACGCTCACCAGGGAAACCTCTGTCACCCTGAAGAACAGAAGAGATGCAGTAGTCCCGACCATTTTAACAAAAGAGGTAGGCTGTTTACTATGGATGATGACAACGCAGGAGCTACTCACTCTTGGTCCAGATGGGCCATGGGGTCCAACCTCACCGGGAACACCCTGGAAAAAGATGAAAGAGGGAAGAAGGTTATCGTGGATCTACTGTCAGGATGATGCACAATGCAGCACAAGAAATGGGGAAAGGACAGGATGATAGTGACAAAATCTGGAATCTTGAAAAATCACAATATTCCTAAATGTTTATAGTTTTACATGCGTAATATCTATGTATGATTAGCAACTACATTGTACTCTGCATGTGAAGGCCTAGCTGACGAGTAGGGACCAGTTAGGCTATGAAATACAAATCTGTGCGTCTACAGTTCTCTGCGGCACTTACCTGCTCACCAGGCTTGCCAGTCTCACCAGTAGCACCTTGGGGCCCAGGAAGACCCTGCACAAGAAAGAAAGGCAGAAAAATGTTAGTGTTTTCAAGTGGATTTATGACGCAGCTCAGAAATATATTAACAAACAAAAGAGAGCACTCAGGCTATTAAAATGATCTCGCAACCTACCTGGAATCCAGCAGAACCAGCAGGTCCCTGCTCACCCTTGTCTCCAGCAGGTCCCTGAACAGAAAGAAGAAAACTACATGATAAGAAACCTTGCAACAGATAATTTAACATGTCATACTTTCATTTTACATTAAGTCAGCCCACTAAAATATATAACTACGCTAAGGCAGATGAAATACATACAGCAGGGCCAGAAGGTCCAGGAGCACCAACATCACCATCTTTGCCAGGAGCACCCTGGGAACAAATTCGTTACCCACACAGTTATCAACAGTTTTTATGCCTTTATTTTGACATAAAATATATTTTACACTAGTAAAGTTTAATGATTATATTTCTAAAAGTATGTGAGTACTTACAACAGGGCCAGAAGCACCAGCAGCACCTCTCTCACCAGGCTTACCAGCATCACCCTGTGAAAACGAAGTCCTCACTTACATCTGTTGTGTAACAGTATTTATTTTATTGTGTTATTATGTATTTACTAAAGTAGATTTTACTGATTTATCAGTGATCTAATGTTTCAGTGACCTTATTTTTGTTTGTTAAAGTGCTTTTTTTTTGTGCTATGAAGATTTTTGTTACCAGGATTATTGGTCCGTGTATGTTAAACAAAAGATTAACTTGGAAGTTAAATAATTATGTACCTTCTGGAGATCTATTTTTGCATCTGAAAAGAAAATGAGTGAGGGTGTTCTGTTAACTCACGCTGGTTCCCTTTGGTCCGGGGAATCCCATAATTCCAGGCTGTCCTCTGGATCCAGCAGGGCCTGGAGGTCCAGGGCGGCCATCTTGTCCAGGATTACCCTAAAGATTATTGGAAGACAGGAGAATACAGAAAATAATCAAAATGTAGCCAATTAAATTTCCTTCTTTACAGCTTTAAGGTCTCTTCACTGTATGACAAGTACTGTAACTAATTGTGGTTCAGTACTTACAGAAGGTCCAACTTTGCCATCAGGGCCAGGGCTTCCAGGGCTACCGGTCATACCCTATGGAGAACAGGGCACATATGAGATTCAGTGAGTATAAAGACAAACATCAGAGTCTTGTCAGTGAGTGTTCATTTAAGACTTTTCGTAACACAGAAATGCTGCATCTGGTGAAATCGAGTGAAGAACTCACCTTGGGTCCGGGTGCACCAGGTGCGCCAGGGGTTCCAGACTCACCAGTGGCTCCCTGAGCTCCCGCTGGGCCGGGGGCACCGCGCTCACCAGGGGCTCCCTGTCATACAAGTGCAGACGCATCAGGAGAAATCTCCACAAGTCAGGACAGTGGTTGAGGTCAGTCTTTTTTAGTAAACTCCAAGGTTTGACTCCTTTAATACATTGTTTGGTCTCATAATGTGTACAATACTGTCAGGAAAATCTGAAAAGGGGTTTAGTAAACTAAGTGTGACAAAATGATCCCTGACCTGGCGGAGGACTCACTCACCTTGCCACCAGCACCTCCATCAGTACCAGGGAAACCACGAGCACCAGGGGCACCCTAAAGGAACAAAGACACACGCAAATCATGTCACTAACTGGAATGTAAATGCTTGACTTATACAGTATCTTAGACACAAATCCCCCTGGGAATTTAATGTGTAGTAATTGTCCAGAATTCTTTCTAGGAACCTATATTATATTACTTGTTGTTGCCTCACTAACTTCTAATAAAACTAAAGGTTTAGGAAGTATTTGTTAGCTGAATACTATGGGGATATGCGGCGTATGAAACGCTGAACCTTAAGTATTCTACATAAACACAATGCAGTTGAGAAGAAAGAGGAAGTAACATACACGCTCTCCAGCGGGTCCACGGGGTCCAGCACCACCAGGCTCTCCACGGGGTCCTCTCTTTCCTTCCTCACCAGAGGGTCCAGGAAGTCCCTGAACTCCAGCGGGGCCCTGGCAAAGAAAAAAAATAGTCAATCAAACGAAACGTGTTAAGTTATTGACATGCTCTATATCGCAGGAAGTTGGAAAATACATGGACTAATAAGCACAGGAAACAATTACAATCAATCAAGAATCAGTGTATTTTGAAACTTACAGGCTCTCCCTTGGCACCAGGCTCTCCCTTAGGACCAGGGGGGCCATGGTCACCCTGTTGGCAGAAACACACACTTTTTATTTAAGATGTCCAATGATCTTGGGTCTAAAATCAAAATTCACACAGTCAATTGTCTACTCACATTGTTACCCTTGGCACCAGGAGCACCAACAGCTCCCTGAGCTCCAGCAGGACCACGACCACCTGGGAAACCAGGAGCACCAGCAATGCCAGCAGGACCCTATGGGATGGAGATTACGGGAGTAAGAATGCTTCATGCACAGAGTTCAAACGATAAAAACATTATCAGTGTGTATGAAACTTACAGGAGCACCCTTAGCACCAGGAGAACCATCAGATCCAGGGGTACCCTGTTGATAAGGAAGGACATAAAATGTTGAAGGTGTTTATCTCTGTTTAGCATTCTGATTTATTCCTTTGAAAAAATAGGGGAAGAAGATGTACAAAAAGAGAAACGGGAGCATCTACTCACGGCAGGTCCAGCGGCTCCAGCGGGTCCTGGGTTACCAGGCTCACCCCGGGCTCCCTGGGGACCCTCGGGTCCACGGCCTCCCTGAGGACCGGTCTCTCCCTGTGCAGGAAAGGAACATCTCAGAAACCTGCAACTTTAACAACATGTGAGTGCCCTGGCAAATTAAAATAAATACATACCATAAAGCATAAACACATTAAATATACACATCATTTACCTTAAAAAGGACAAGTTAACAGTTGATTAAACTTGTACTGGTTTGTTTTTTCACACTGGTGACAGAGCATTTTTAATTGTTTTGTTTCCTTCAAAGCAAAAAGATTGGAGTTGAAGGAGTTTTAGTACAAAAAGTGTGAATAGAGTCAGAACAGTCACCAAACCCATTGTTTCTGACTGCTGCCACATCACTGACTGCTTTCTCTATTCTCTTCCTCTTAGATCTTAAAATAACCCCAGTGTGTGTGACTTCATGATAGATGAGATCCAGGATATTAAAGTAGTTGCTTCACTGATGGTGACAGCAGAGGTAAGGTGCCATTAGAGGTCCCCTGGTGCCATCTGGCGGCTACACACATGGGACATACAACATTGTGCCAAATATTTTGGTTTCAGTTTTACAACATGCTGGCTAATGGCTGATAGTGGAGCATGGAGACTATAACTCATTCATGAAATTAGTACTGGGAAGTAGGGTGACAGGCCTTAATCTGTGCAGACAGATCATACCCCCAGTTTTCCTACTAATGAGCAAGATCAGGGGCATGATGACACAGCAAGTAATGTGCCATCTTCCTCCTGAATTACAGTAAAAGTAACCCTTATTTGATTGACTTCCAAATTTTATGGTTTTATAACAGACACCTTAAAACAGCCAGACAACTCAGACAGAGAGCACTAACACAGACCAGCATCACTGCACCTAATCCAAGCATCACTGGCAAAACTTTTTCGATGTGATGTGAAAGATGTCTAGTTCTAGATGACTTACCTTAGCACCAGCACCACCGGGGAATCCAGGGGCCCCAGAAGGTCCAGTAGGGCCCTAAAAAATACACATGATATTAACAGACAGTTAATTAAATAGTTTAAAGTAGGCACTAATTTCCAAGTGGCCATAAACAATGCTAAACACAGTACTTACAGGAGGCCCAGCAGGACCAGTGTTGCCATCATTACCACGAGCACCCTGCAGAGGAGGGGCAGATTAGATCAATGTCACATTTGGGGAACAACATGTGTTTTAAAATATAAAAATATATCAATCAGTAGATCTAAACAGTAGTGCATGACTAAATATTATAGACAGAACCATGTTCTAGTTTTTCACCACAGTCACAAGTGTTTCAATAGATGAGTAAGAATAGGAAGAGAAAACTGCTTACAGCAGGGCCAGGGGCTCCGGGGCGGCCTCTCTCACCAGGAAGTCCACGGGCACCCTAGCAAAGACAAAAACAGAAAAATTCAAGCTTGACAGTGCTACATTTTACATACTCATCTTTTTGTGGATATGAAAGAGGCGAGACTTAAAGTGTCACATCTAATTGTCACTGTTATTACAGGAACAACTTCTAACCCCTATAGTAATGTACATTTTAACAAATTGTTTTAGGTGAGGCAAAACGTACCATGGCGCCAGGGATACCGTTCTCACCAGGGGAACCAGCCTCTCCCTGTACACAAACACAGAAGGAAAAGAGATTGGAGGTGGAACCACTTTGGCCTAGTGGCTCAAACTGAAATATTGGTGCAGTTTATGATGAGATGGCTGTGTTCGTGTGCATCAGCTGCTATTCTGTTACATTACCTTAGGGCCAGCAGGTCCAGCGTCTCCCTTAGATCCATCCAGACCGTTGAAACCCTGAGTACAAGAAAAAAGTGCATCATAAACCCGGTCACCACTCTTAACAGCACAGAAGGTGAAAAGCCTGATTTTGGTATTCAGTGCTCTTCAAAACTCACTCTGTGTCCCTTGATGCCGGGGAGTCCAGGGGTTCCGGGGAATCCACGAGCACCCTGCAGGAAGAAAACAAGACATAAGACATCAACAAAGAGTAAGGTTTTTGACCTTCTGAACAAAATCATTTTAATGACTCTAAACATAGGAATTTGACAGTTAAGGGACATCAACCTTTGTGCCCATGTGTATGTTGACTATCAGCACATAGATGGCAGTATGGAATAATTTTTTTGCCAACCATCCTCTGGCCTTTGTCACTCACCTGAGGGCCAGCAGCTCCACGCTCACCGGGGCGACCAGATTTGCCGGGCTCACCCTTTTGAAGAACACAAATAACATGAGATATGTGTGTGGAAGCATCAACAGTCATTGTCCATCAGAAAAATTTTGGCTGTGCATTTCTGTAGGTTATGCATGAATATAATTATAGCATCCCAAGAACTACATCATTAACAAAGATAGGCAGCAAAGAAAAGAATCAAAGCATCACTTACATCATCTCCATTCTTTCCAGGGGGGCCAGCAGGACCACGGGGACCCATGGGACCCTAAAAAGACCAATAAATGACTGGATTAGCACCAAATCAAAGGTAACATTCACTCTGTTGGGGGGGGGGGGGGGGTGGGGGGAC
>NW_018128233.1:30458-50742 GCF_001952655.1 Monopterus albus | reverse complement strand
GACACACCCAAAACAAGAGGTGAACTCCCCCCGGGGGGGGGGGGGGGGGGGTTGAGGGAACTTATCACCTACAAAACATAGTGTGTGTTGATGTGTGTCAGTGGGTCAGTAATAACAACAGGAAGTGGAGCAGAAAGTGCAGGGAACAATGTGGGAAAATGTGCTACAGATAACAAACTTGAATATTAACAGAATAAATAGCATTTTATAGATTAAGAACAATCCTGCAGATTGGTAAGAAGAACAGGAATACAGTGTTGTGCCTCATTAATGAGGATAAAGCTGATATTTTTCCTCAAACCTATAGACAAACCAAGAGAAACTTTTATGTAATAGAACATTTTATATACTCACAGATGCTCCGGGCTCACCAGGCTCTCCAGGGGGTCCAGTGAAACCCTGAGGGCCCTGAAATGCATGAAAAATGGATCACTACAATATCTTTCTTTTTTATGTTTATGCATTTATCTTAGATATAGTCTCCTAGTGTATAACTGGTACAAGAAACACTGAGTGAAGACAATTAGCCAAATTCAAGGCAAAATCTTGTTTCAGCTATTATAAAATATTTTAAGCATGCTGTCAAAATGAATAGCTTAATTGTCATGTAGTTGATAAGAGAATACTTACAGAGGAGCCAGAGGGTCCAGGAGGACCACGAGGACCCATAGGACCCTGTTGATGAAGATTTTAAAATAGCACTTAGATTGTATCATTTTGTGAAAACATTAAGTTCAATAAATATAGGAGCTGCATATACATGTGACTAGTAATATGAACCAGCATTAGCCTGCATTTCAAATGTTTACTCCAGAAAATAATGTAAACTTCTATACTGTGGCTTTATTGCTGCATATTTAACAGTAAATACATGTTTAGAGAAAGCACAGCCTTCATACCATTGGGCCAGGGATAGGTGGGCCTACACCTTTAGAGGGGTCAGCAAAGCTCATCTGAGGAGAGTAGTTCTGTACAGAGAGAAGGTGAAGAATTAGTCACAAAGCTTTGAAAAACAATATTTACGAGTACTGTTCTCAAATTAATGTGGCACAAAAACATCACCTGAAGTGTTTTTTTCCCCCACGGTTACTTTGTACTGTTGCAGTGAATTGTTATTAGTGTCAACTCTGAATCACATCCTGTAGTATAAAGACTCCTGCTAGATCCTGTAGCACGGATACTGACTTATATTCTAACCTGTTACAATGTTTTAAATATTTGACTGAATAAACTGGTCAGATCACCACTTTGCTATCCTGCATGCTCCCCAGACCTAAACCTGAGGACCAGGGAGCTGTCTGCACTCCCAATGCTGCAAAAACATGTAGTTGTTTCATGCCTGCTAATCTTTCTGCTCAAGTCTGTGCAAAATAAAGGATAGTTCACTGAACTGATGCTCAGTTACAGAAATTATACCAGTCTTTAAGAGGTTGGATTAAACCTAACTTTGGCTCCTATATGTTTTTAAGATGCATCTTTTTTGACTGGTATACAAACTTAATCCCTGGCTTGTTCTGACATGGTGATACTTACTCCGCCAAGGCCAGGGGGGCCAGGAGGGCCAGGTGGTCCAGGGAGACCAGGCTCTCCATCGAGTCCATCGTTTCCAGGAGGACCAGGAGGACCCTGTGGAAAAGTTCATACACAGTGGCTGTTAGCAGTAGCCTTTGCTATTTTTCATAAAACTCATTTTAATTTGCCATGGAAAAAGAATTATATCTTATAGCACAACCAGTGTAGATCAGAGTACATTCCTTCTCAGAAATCAGGTTCGAAATTCTCAAAGTTGAAAACAAATAGAAACTGACTGGAAGATAATATTTATTGTCTTACTTATGATATCTTTAAAAATATGAGGGAGTTTATTGTTTCAAACATAAAAGTTAGCAAAAATAATTATTTTAAATTTGAATTTATATGTTTCTTGTTACTGTCACTTGTTACTGATGTAACATTACTTCATTTTTAATTAATTAAAATTTTGTTATATGACCTTTGAACTTTCAATGACCTGTAGACCTTGTGACCTAATTATCAAAGGTTATTAGCAGCAGTTACATCATAGCAGCTACATCAATATTTACAGTTTTTAGTCAGTAACTGGAGGGAAAAAAGCAACAACTATCCTTTTTAAAGAACTATGATTTTAATATAATCAACAATGTGCAATGCAGCATAGAGGTACTGCAATGTTAAAGAAGCTGAAGAAGCCAATGCAGTTTGTAACAAAAACCACACAACAACCAACACAGCATAGAAACACAAGCTTGTCATTATTGGGGCAAATGCTTCTAACTTGTCTGTGACAGAAAATGATCATTTCAAAAACATATATAAAAGCAAGGTTGCTTAAACATTATACTTATTCACAATCGGTTTGTCCTTGTAGCAAATATATGTAATTTGCATTGGACAACAGAAAGGGATGCTGAGAGTTTATGTGAATAGAAACCTACCCTGTCTCCCTTGGGGCCAACGTCTCCCTTTTCTGGCTGTGGAGAGACACAAAAAGGGAGTTAACTACCCTGCAAGGTTTTATCCAGACTGTAGAAACAATATATAAACATATATAATGACAATCTACACTGGGACATGCCAGCATGTTCAGATAGAGATCATTATGAGGTTCAGACCTCAGAGCCTATTTACACATAATTTGTAGTATCAGTCGGAGTTAAAAGGACAAAATACCTCAAAGTCTCCTGGAACCTGGGGTCCTACAAAACCAAATGGGAAAAAAAATGTCAGCGTCTCTTGACACTGTATGAGAGTCACTTTCATAACTTACAAAATAACGTAGATCTGAAAATACTGGGTTGAAAGTTGAAGCTATCTATAGCAGTAGGTCAAAGCTGAGAGTCAGGGCTGATTAAAGCATAACATAGGTTTTCACCTGATTACTGGACCAAAAGTAATGTAAAGCGTATAGTGCAAAAAGATTAGAAACTGAAATGATGTTTTGGTAGATGATGAGTGTAGGCCCTGCTGCACCCTGCAGTAGGCCTGTCACTGCACAGGTACACATGTTGGAAAATTATAGATTCATTGGCAAACTTTGCCAAAGGACAAATGTAATCCGTTTTAAAAGAACAACTATTGAAAATGAGCTGAAAAAGGATAAATCCAAAGCGGTTTTTTTTTTCCTGAGTGAAAATCCTCAGGTAAGCAGGTAGGATTAGGGCGCAAGTCCATATGTAGCCAGAGAGCCATATGGTCAGAGATGAGGTGGGAGGCGCTAGGTGGCGCCACAAAGCTAATTAACCACAGAGACGAAGAGTCAAGATGGAGTACCATCGTAATCGTCAGGGCAGATAGGGCAACACTCTCCCGGGGGGATGATGGGATCAGCGCATTCGGATGTGTCCTCACATATCACGTCGTCGCATAAGGGCTCTCCATTCTCACAGACGCAGATCTTGCAGGGCGATGGTTTCCATACATCTTTGTCGCTGTAGAGCTGGTCACCTGATTTGCACCCTTCGTCTGTGTGTGAGAGAGGAAAAACCCAAGGTGAGTTTGGGAATATTAACAGTAAAAATTCTGACATCTACATTAGAATTTTGTCTGCTAAAAAAGTGATTTGGCATCAGCATTGGATTAGATGTAGGCCTACAGTGCGCAGGTAAAACCGAGGTTAATCTTGACTACACCTGCACAGGTGTGCATCATATGGGAGTCAGATGTGCCCAGTAGACCCAGACCAGACGAGACACCTGATTCTGGTGGCAAAACAACTTCATATTCATAACACAGAAGGAGGAAGTGCGACCTAGACCTTCATCTGTTTCCCCGTTTTTATATTGTTTTTGCAGTTTCAAGACAACGTTAGTCAGTTCTGACCTCTAACATGTAGCTCAGGCCCATTAGGGTAGTTTTATTTTTCCGTGTAGCAGCCTTTGACCTTTCTGTTCTGTAATCATTGACTTCCACATCACATCTAGGCTGGTTCTGGATGTACCAAAGTCATGGAAATACTGTAGACACTCAATGACTTACGGTCTTAGAAAATCAGGTGTTTGGTGAGTGATTTGTCAGCTTTCAATTACCATCATTGTCTGTTATTTGGGCAGTGTAGGCTACATGCAGTAGGCTATCCAATAAATGTAGATCAAGATCACAAGTTCCATCCAACCTTTCTGTCCAACATTACTGCTCAGGTGTAATTTCCCCAAGGGGACAATAACGCACCCTATTTCTTATCTTATGTAGTTAAAAGAATTTCCACTCAAAGACTATTAATGGAAAATGGCTCTCAGCCTAATCACATTTAAAGCTGCAGGAGGCGTGGTGGCGCTTTGGAGGTGGGTGGACCAAGGTTTGGAAGGTGGTGCACAGTTCCAATAGTCCTATTTGCCACAGAGCGGCGCTATTCACCTGCAGGACGAGACCGTCCGCACCCTCCTCTTTATGGTGATTAATAGATGTCTAGACTATTTTTCTGTCGACGCCAGACTCAGGTTTTTCCACTGTCCTTCTTTCAGCAAATAAAGTTAAATTTTACACAAACTGGATAAAAATGTGGAGAGCTAACTTCTTACTAAACTTTACTGCAAACGTGTATCCCTATTTATCCCCAACAAACTTCTGTCTGCTCACTTATGATGCGTTTATTGTAAAATTATTGACAATAACTTCGAGTGCTGCAGTTACAGACTTTGGCACATTATCTGTGATTTGGGATGATGCGTTTCTAAAACTGGATAAAGCTGCTTTCCTAAACAAATATAATAAGGTTCCACTAAATTTATTTCCATTTTCAAATTTCTCAATGCTTGTGCACTGCTTCTACTCAGTATCCTGTCATTGCGCATCAGAGATCTTGCAGCTGCTCCCATTAGCTTTGCGCTCCAGCGGGATGCGTATTCAGCATGTTTCTGCAGGTCAGGGGGCGCAGCAAACAACACAGAAAAAATCCAGTCTATAAATCCCTATTCGCTCCGAAAACCCATCAAAACGCCTCACTGTCTAACAACTTTCCCCATCTCTGCCCAATGGAGTCAGCTTTCCAGCAGAGGACGATCAGTTCCAGCAAACTGCTCAGCATCCTTGTGGGCTATCCACATCCCGAGGATGTCACAGTCCCAAACCAACTCATATCATTGTTTGAAAGTGATACTTACTATAAACTTCACCTTGTTGAGCCCTGGCCAGAAGCACTGCTGCGCTGAGCAAGAGCGCTAACCGAATATCCACAAAGCTGAACATGTCTAAATATTAGACATGTAGATTCTTTGCGGCAGGGGAAATCCTCTTTTTCTCCTCAGACACCACTCATACACGGCAGGGTCCGGTCTGTGTGTAACTCCAATCCAGACCCTAGCAGAAACTCCCTACTGCCTAAACAAATGAGTTAGCTTGGCTTTTATATGCCAAAACTTTTGGGGAGGTCCTGTGCGCACCAGATAAGTTGAACATGTTCAAGACGTGGAGGCCCTCCTTCATCAGAAAGAGGGGGCTGTCTTAAAACATGTCAAACAAGTTCACGTTTCAGCTCAAACGTGGATGATGAGGACCGCCGTCATTTAACGCGCCGACTCCTCACAGTTCAGACGGGCTTTCTCACCCTCTGAGTGTCCATGGATTTTCTTAATTGACACCTTTGTTGGGGCGTTTTGTCTTTTCGGCCACCAACAGGAGACACTGTCGCTGAGCTGACTTTTGAGCGTTTGGACACTGGATGATTTCATTTTCAGCTTAGCATTCATTAGGTCCTCAGTTGTGCATGGAGTTATTTAATTCAAAGTTTATACTTTATTTAGTGGTTTATTTTTAAAAAAGAAGGAAATTGTTCAGTATAATGTCTGATGATGTACAATTAGTTAAAGTGAAGGGCGCGTTTTATGCACAGATGGAGATTAAATACTGATAATATCATTTGAAGTTCTAGTGTTTCTACTTCAGCTTCTTACATGTATTCTTGAGGGGGCATCTTTATGTTAGTATAGATATTAAAACTGAAATTAATTTTTGTTTTTATTTTTGCCTTGTACACCTAAGTACCCACAGACAACTACAGTGTATGCACAGAACAAATATATTGTTTAAACATAATGTAACACACATGGTGCATTGACTTCCTACAGTTTTAATGTCTTTAAGGAAAGTGTAACTGCAAATCCAAACCCATTACAAAATGTTAATATATATATTTCCTCTTATTGTTAAGCATCAGAACCCTTCCTCTACTATCCTTAAACTTTACAACAAATAAAACATGCCATTAATAGTGCATCCATCAATCCATTCAAGGAGAACAATAATCCAAAAGCACACTGAACAAAGCACTCAAATGCATGTACAACAACTGTGTTAAAAATCCACCTTTTCCAAAAGAGGCATGGCCATCTCATGATGTTAGAGACAGGGAGTGAGGGAGGGAGAAGAAAATCTGGCGACTCCACAAAGCAGCCTGGTTACACTGTGGACACGTTGCAGCTTCTGCAACTACAGAATAGCCTGATTTGACCTTTCATTAACTCTTCACTGTAGCCGTCTTCTTCTGACATTGAACCTGTCTTGCTTTCAGTAGTAAGAATCAATGAAAAATAGGAACACAATGTTTAAGAGGCCTTTGTCACAAACATAAAAGCCTGTTAGACTGCTGATTGAGCAGTGGAAATAATCAAATTAGGGGATGTTTCAGTTCCCAAATAGACCTCATGACCAGTTTGAGAGAAGAAAATGCAGAGTTTATGAAATAGTCTGAATTCTTCCTTTGACTGTTAAACTGTATATGAAATGGTCATTAATAACAAACAAGAAAGGAAGAAGAGCTACAAAGAAACAAGTGAAAACATATAAAAACAGCAGTAATTGTTGATACTAGTAGCTTCACTGCTGTAGCTGTTGTGTTCTACATTACCACTAATTTAGCTAGTATTAAATCTCAGTCAGCAGAATAAGACTTTATGTGCATTTATATATATACAGTATACACACACACACACACACACACACACACACACATATTAGGGGTGGGGGTATATTACTTTTATGCTTTTTTTTATTTTGAAACCCCAGATCCAACTGAGTAGCTCCAAAGGCTCCAAGTGGCCATGATTTCCTGATGTTGGCACAAATCAGAGTCATCTGTGCATTGGTGAGATCTTGTGCAAGCTCTCACTTTATTTACATCCCACTAGTTCATTACACTCAGGTCTGGGGTATTGCTAGTAAAGAAATATGTCACCCACTGCAGCGGTGTGTTTCACTAATATGCTTTTAATTGTTTTCGAACAACACCAGAGGTCTATGGCACAGCTGACTGGCACACTGATGAACGTTAACTGTGACTAGAGGCAAATCACCATAGGTTTTAGTCACTGTATGGGGACTGTTGAAAATACTGTTAATATGATTGGCCTTATCCTTTAATAGGCATCTCCTGTTATGATTGGCCTTATCCTTTAATAGGCACCTCCTGTTGTAAATTCACATAAAACTGTACAGGAGCACTGACCTTGGTCCTTGTGCATTAAAAAGCATGATTGATTGATTTTTCTTTATTTTATAGCAGTTAGATAATGAGTCTGTAATAGCAGTTTATAACCTATTCTTTGTAAGACAAGCATAATGTAACAATTAAATTATTTACATAGTGAGGAAGCTTTAAGTGGCTTTTTCTGGACAAGACAGAGATGGATGAGAGGAGAATTGTACAGAATATCACAGTTTTCAGGGTGTTTTGAATGAGATGTAAGGAGGGAAGTCCTGCTGTTTGCCTAAGGAAACCAGTTAGATAAGACCCGTGCCAGTCTGTTGTCACTGTGATTTAAAAACACATTTTCCCCATCACAATAATGTGACACTTGGTTCTGTTCTCACTCTTTTATACATGTGCTGAACATATAAAATGCAGGGAAAGTCAAGTTTTGATTGAGAGATGAATAAATGGTATCAGAGTTTTAGGCAGCAACGTGCACATTCAGAGAGACTTTCTGTGAGTGGAATGAAGCTGAAGCTCGCAGGACAGTATTTAAATAGAACTGGTAATTTTCTGCTGTTTGCCTTGGATTCCAGCTGCCGCAATCTATAATATATTTTTTGTGGACAGTCTCTCAGAGTTCAGACTGGTGGTTAGGGAGGAGTTTATGGTGTTTCAGTTGCATTCAGGTATCCTTTCACTGTACTTGAAGCTATGTTTTCTTATTGGAGGACAGGATATTTAGCAGAAAAGAAACCAGTTGCTGTCAAGTTCTCCAGCCAACAGAATCTGAAACAATCCAATCTGTTGCTGGAGAAGGCAATCACTTGATTGTCTTACTGTTAATGAGAAGACTGTGGCTGTTTTACACAAAACCTAACAGGTCTCCCATGGAGAAGCATTTATGAATGGAAACTGTAGCTGTTTGGCGGTAGAAAGATCATATGTTATTTAAAAAGCAGCACAGACCCTCAGGAGGGGTCAACTAATGTGGCTGTTATTTGAAACATGTCCTGTACTGATGCTAATGAAGCTATAGGACTGTTGTCTATAATTGAGTCGCTTCTCTAGAGACGGTCAGAAAGAAATTAATTAACCTCACATTGGTAGATGCATCTTTGCATAAGTAGGTTTATGTACAGTGTTAAGATCAGACAGAGCTTGGAAAGTAACTAATAAGGCCTCTGAGCTGTAGCCAGTAACAGAGCTTCTGCCTGGCCTTGTCCATGTGTTCCTACTTGCAGGTTTCTGAGCTTTTGCTGCACTGAACTCTAACAAAGCCAAATCCTCTCTGTCACCCTCTCTAACTTGATCCTATTGCTCAGAGCCTGGAGGCCCATTGTTCTTCCACCTTATTTAAGGTGCCAAAGGGCATTTATTTGTTTTTTGCATTTTTCAATAATGTCTCCTTTGACTCACTGTCTGACTGGACATTTTGCGATAAGACCGCTATTACTTGCTGTTGAACTTTGTTCCAGGCCATTATGATGTTTGTTAATTATTTTCAATTGCAGGTTTTGGCACAGACCTTTTTTAAGTAGAAGCCCATTGTAAGCCCACCTTCTTCAGACAAATTACAGGGTATAAGGAGGAAAATTGTACAGTATCTCAAATAAAATCACTCTCTGTACAGCACATCTTTAAATTCTAAATGGCTGTTATCAAGTTCAGCACCAAACTGTAACACTGTTTATCTGAATAGTTTTCAAAATCACATGTGCTCATTCAGATATTAAAAATGAATTTCTGATGCAGAATCACCTTCTGTCAGGTAATAAAATCTTTAAGTGCTCAACTACACTAGGTTTCCAAAGCAATAATTAAAAATAATAAAGAGTACAACACACAAGGTACCAAGAAAAAGGGAATTGGTTAACTAACCTAGAACAGAAAAGGAACTTGTATACTTCCAAGCCAATTCCTTTTTATTCTATGACAGTGCGATGAATTAATGCAAAAGGTTTGTGAAGCCATTTTCTTCATAATTTGCCAAGTGTAGGTCTATGACAGGCAGGAGTCAGTGGACTTACGCCTGAGGTACAGTATCAGTCTTGTTTTATGGCTTGACTGCTATGTGGGTTTTATATGAAGCTTTCTGGTTTGTTAAATCTCAAAGAATCAAATGGAGTCAACTCTCAATATGAGAGCACTCCTTTGTCAACCCCACAAATCCTCAGTCACAGTCAGGACAGCTAGAGTCTACCATGGACGTACGTGTACAGACAGCCAAATGACTACTGTGACTACAGTCGCCTCCAGCTCTGGCCCAGACTCTGCAAGTTCATTCAAAGTAGTAGCATCAGTTGGAAAAAAAAGAGGGACTTCTGCATGGAATTATGGGTAAATGCTCAATTACAGGGTGAATGTTGAGCCCATTTCTGACTGTTACTTCACGTAGAGTGCTGTGTGAACTGCAATCATCTCATGCAAGACTTTTTTTTCTAGTCTATGGCTGGGGTTAGTGCGCGCTGGCTGAGCACCACTCTCACCGCTATAGCAGACTTTTGCATAGAGGACAGTCGTTTTCTGCACTAACAGGAATGTTGTTATATGATACCACGTACTGTAGATTATATATCTCTGATGAATCAGAAGTTACAGCCTGGCCTCTGCTGCATTGAAAGCAGCATGTTAGTGTTAAGTACAGCTCAATATTAGGTGTGAGCATTAAGGTTAACTGACGCTGGAAGCATAGCTGTGGCTTTCGACTGTCATAAGGGAGTAGGTGGATATTTTGGGAAATATGCTTATTTCAGTTCTTGCTGAGAGTTCGATGAAAAGAATGATGCCACTGTCATGGCTGTCCATTAAGTATAAAGCCGTCAAACAGTTCAGCTTAGCATATGGACTGGACGGAGGGTGGAGGGTATGTTTAGGAGCAAAAGGATGCCAAAACACTTGAATGATTCCAACTGGTTTGAAACTAGAGCTCAGCTGCTTAACAAATCCAGCCTCTCACGAGCTCCACCCAGCGTGACACGTCACTTTCTCTCTGGGGCGTGAGAGAAAATGCTGGGGACCTGCAGGCCCATAGCCACCGCCACAATAAAACTGCCTTCACGGGCATCCATTGACAGCTTAATGTTAAATGCCCATGTTTTGATTAGGACATCAGATTGCTGTTTTCCTTATGGCTTGAGTTTTTGGGGGGGTTTGGATGTGCTGTGCAGTTATCTATCAGCTTTGTTTCTCTCACAGGACACAAATGTCAGAAGAGGCCTTTCTCCCCATTTCTTTGTCTGGTTTTCTTCTCAACTCTGCATCTGGCTTTGTCCGCTGTCCCAGCCCCCGATCCAAACACTAGCTCTCCATCCCTCCCTCTTTCTCCCCTGCCTGCTTTCTTTCCTCCCATCCTTTCACTCCCCCACCAGCACAGACATCCAGTCAGACACAGTGAGTGGATGGAAAATATGACTGGATCCTTCCCTGACTTCAGATAATGTGCAAGACTGCTGGCGAGCGTGGCACCGCTAAAAGCAGGGAGAGAGAAAAGGAGTGTAATGGACAGTGAGACGTTTACCTCAAGGGTTGCTCCTAATATTTAATAAAGTAGAATCTTTGGAGGAAAGGTGTAATCCTTTGCAGATTTGAACATTTTTTTACAGTTCTGCAGCAACTCATTGCTAACGTCACATGTTCTCCAGAATAAATGACTTGTCCTTAGACTTTACAGTGGTAATATATTGAAGTAGAGAATCACTATCCCCTCATCTGGTGATGTTTATGGTGGTGGAACGTCATAGGCCACTAGACAAAAACCATACAGCCCCACTGTGTATGTGGGTGTCATGTCTCCCCAGCCACGATAGCTCAAACTGAGGCAAAGCCTGTTGAAATGCAGGCAGATGGGAATTAAAACAGGTAGGTAGGTAGGTAGACAGGACTTTATTGATCCCACAATGGGGAAATTACTGTGTTCCAGCAGCAATAAAGAGCAGTAACAAAACACCATAAGAACAAACACCACACACATATCTTGAGAAACAAGTTCCAAAGTACCTAAAACCAAACAGAATATATTTGAGAGACAATC
Organism: Monopterus albus; assembly: GCF_001952655.1. NCBI lineage: Eukaryota > Metazoa > Chordata > Actinopteri > Synbranchiformes > Synbranchidae > Monopterus > Monopterus albus. The sequence goes on along the minus strand of NW_018128233.1, from coordinate 39,286 downwards.
AAGAACAAATCAAAATATCTAAGAACAAGACAAAATATAGTATTCAAGATATAGTAAAACAGTGATGTTGGGGTGGAATATTTTATTCTCAATGGGAGACACAAGAATGAAAAAGGTACAAATTTTTATCTGCGTGTCTACCAGCTGGATTCATGTCAGGAACTTAAATGTTTATATATTTTTTCTAATCAGTGGTGTTCTAAATGTTCATCTGAGGAGAAATGCATGATTTGTGTCTAAAGGCTTTCTTCGCCATTCCTTTCTGAATGTAGTTTCCAGCTCTCTTGCAGTCTATTCAAGGTGCTTTGACACCGGTGTTTCTCACCATTTGGGAAAGTTAGTCAGTGCAATAGCACATTGGTGTGCCTAACAAAGGCTAAAGTTGTTTTAGGAAGAGCCACATTATAGAAATTATCTGCTGTTTTTTGTAGCCAACCTTACAGTGCTATGTTTTTGCAAATTCCTGAGTCTGAGCACTTTGATTCCTTCTCTGTACAACCAGTGGTGGATTTTAAACATGTGACGAGTGTCTAACAGCCATGCTTCGAGGCTAAAGTCTATCACAAAGCAAGTTTGCGAGTAATGATTTGGGGAAATGAACTCAGAGATCTCATCTGGAAATGGCGTTACTCCAGCTGCGTTGCCGCCCCTCTGCAAGCACTCATAAATACTGCAGCCCATGGTGATGTTCACATGTGAGGAAGGTTGTGGGTAGGAGGTGCAGCTGAGTCTAAGAACAGGAAAAGGAAAAAGACAGTACAGAAGAGACATACTAGGAAAGGCAAGATAAATATACATGAGTAAGAGGTGGCACTGGATTCAAATAGAAAGTGGAAGTTTTAGTATCTGTACTGAAGCTCCATCATTTCTAGAGACAGAGAAAGAGGCAGAAGAGCTAGGCAGTTACCTTAAACTAAGACACAGTGGAAATAGAAATAAGGAAGCCTGTAACTTTGTAGTGAAAAAAATCCCCATCTGTTGGATGACTCATACTCTCCCCTCAGCCCCAAAAAGAAAAATTAACAACATCCTAGTTTTTACACAGCTACAACAGTGATATTCTGACCAAACATTTTAAGCACAGGAATGTCTTATTACCTTACTACCTCTCTGAATACATGACGACATGTTTACAGTGTTTCTGTTCAGATGACTTGTGGTTATATTTATTGTTGAAATAACTGATGAATATTAATGTTAACCTGTTTTTGGCCACTTGACTGGTTAGCATCAGTTGGTCCTGTTTTGTCTGTCCCAGACACAGATAAAAAATGCCATGCTATCAGCATCTTGGAAGTGTTTCTCCCCCAAAAGCAAACGAGCAGAAGTTACTACCTTTAAGATTAGACTTAAAACTATACTTTTTGATAAAGCTTATAGTTAGGGCTGGATCAGGTGACCCTGAGCCTTCCCTTAGTTATGTTGCTATAAGCCTAGGCTGCTGGGGGGCCCATGATGCTCTGAGTTTCTCTCCTCCTCTCCTCTCCTCTCCTCCCCTCTCCTCTCCTTTCCTCTTACACATCACTAACTGTGTGTCTCCTCTTTCCTGTAGTGTGTCCTCTCTCTCTCCCTGTACCTTTCTGCAGGTTGCCCTGGCTCTGGAGCTCTATGTTTCTGATGAGTAGTCACCGGCCACATCAACCTGCCCAGTGTTTGATTGTTTGTTGTGTCTCGTTGCTTTTCTTCTTTTCTCTCTCCTCTATCCACTCACCCCAACCAGTCGTGACAGAAGGCGGTGGAGGTTTAACCCTCTTGTTATGTTGCAGGTCAAATTGACCCATTGTAAAGTTAAAATTAAGTTTAAATTAATTAAAAATAAAAACAATAGTTAAAAGTATTTTATTGGTATGAAGCTTCTTCTGTTTGGCTTAATAGGTGTAATCGATATATATAATGAAAATGGTTAATTTCACATATTTGCAACCTCCCCCTGCATGTGTATATTAAGATACTGTTCATACTGAACATAAGAGGTGTCTCATGTTAATTTATCAGCATCACTTCATAAAAAGAAAAGATTTCAAAATGTAAAATATAATATAAATGTTTTTAAAAATTTTATTAAATCAATGTCATGTAAAAATAATGTATTTTATATGTAGGTCTTTCCAATGTACATTAAAAAAAGTTTTAACATGCATTTTTTATGAAAAACGAGTGCATTATCCTCATTGAACTATAATCTGTGAGAGGTAAAGAACACCATTGCACTAAACAGTGACTGAAATGGTTAGTAATGGGAAAATTAGCCCTCCCCTCTCTTATGTTCTTGTTTGTCACATTAACAACACTTTGGTGAAAATAGTTTCCTTATTTTCTACTTTTGTGTTTCTCTTTGCAGCACGTCACTCTCAAGGAGGACACAGCCGTGCACCAGCAATCTTCCTCTGTGCACCATATGTGACGAAATCAAATGTAAGTTTAATCATATGCTGGAGAGAAACACTGTGAGCCTCTGAAAATGTTCAGCTAGTTTCATAATCACTTTTCAACAGAATTGTTGGAAAAATAGAAAACCATTGGTGTTTTATTAAAACTAGACAGACCTTATTAGCTGAATATTAAATCCTATAGCCTGTATACTGTGATTCTAGTGGAACATCTTGCTCATCCTTTTACAAGGCCATGGAACAGTATTACCTGAAAGTAACTTTTTTTTTTTTTTGCCTTTGTTTACTTTCTGTCAGTGTTGTTTTTTAAGGCCCCAAGTCCCCAGTGCTTGACATTACCTCAGCACGTGGCAGTGAAGGATGCAAAGACTCTAGCTGGAGTCAGTGAGGATGGTAGTCACAGTAACTCATTACACTACTCGCTATATTGCTTTTCAGCTACACCCCACAGATGTGTTCTTTCACCTCAAAATGTGCCTAGTTGTGCTGTCTTAGTAAGTTACAGGAGCTTTGAGGTCATCTTTTTTCCCAGTGGAGTTCCACCACTACCTGCACAATATCTCCAGCCACTGAACATAGGCACTTCTATCTTCCAAACTAGCTTACTGCTTATGGTGCTGCTAATAGTGACATGTAGTGACATGTGCAAGCACGATGATTACAAATATTACATGTGAAATCAAGGTGATATAGAAATCAATAATAAATACTGTGTTTTGTCACTTAGTTCTGAGACCTTGGATTTTGACCAGTTGCATATACATTGTGACAGTGAAAAGAGTTCTGCAGCATAGAGACGTTTTCATAGTAATACAATTTAACATTGGTCGTCCTGGTGCATGAATAATTGTGGGTGAATTGTTACAGTTGGACCCAATTTTTTCAAATAATATATCATTTTTATATGAGCTAATTTCTTTTTCACTAAATTGCATCATGTAGTATTGGTCTCTGAAGAAGTTTCATGGTGTATTTTTTTCTGTTCAGATAGTCCTAGACAGTCTATGATTTGAAAACCTCCTAAGATTTGGTCACAGCAGTCTGAACAAAGTTATTATAGTTCACCTTCTTTCCTCATAACCTGAAGTCTGACATGATGATGGATGGATGGAGTCTAATCAGGTTTTCATAACACCATCCCAGCACCCAGTTCAGCTTCTCTGTTAATTATTCTGTCGTGATGTTTTTGGGAAATTCTGTCTGTTTCACAAAGAGGAAACACAAGAAGGAAAAGTCGCTCCTGAGCATGTGCAAGAGATCTCTCAGGAGTGCATTAGATCGAACTCACAGTCCAGCCCAAAGTTTGCTGAGTATTTCAGAACGGTTGAGAAGAAAAAAGTGACCTCAGTACTGAAGAATGCAATGTGGTCTGTTCTCCCTCCCCTAACATCCATCTCAAGCAAAAATGACTTCTCTTAACCCACAGTTTAGCAGAGGCAGCGTATATGACTTGAGCCATTTAAATGCCCACAGCAGCCTTAGTTCTCCTCTTTACTCTTCCTCCCTTATTTTCACCTACTTTTTCATGAGCAGTTGCCATGTTAAATGCTTCCTCTTTTTCCCTTTGCAATTGTCCTCACTTTGCAAAGGGATCCTTAAGAAAACAAAATTAGTACTGGCAGATGTCTTTGTGTTCAGCATAAATATTATAGTTATTGATAAGTCAGACCCTGTCTGGTCCTGCAGAGGCTTTGAGAATGCCATCTCCTTTAGCAGTTTTTACTTCGTTTTGCCTTTTACTTCTGTGATAGACTGTGTGTAATTACTTGCAGTAGTGACAGTCATTCTTGCTTGTTATGTCTGTTCCCCTGTGTGTTTTACCAAAATGGAAAGAGGAAGCAGGCCGAGTCATTCCTTTGTAATACTTTGATATATTCTCCTTGATGAAGTCTTATAATATTATTGTATCAAATGTTGAGAGAGATGCAGAGAAGATAACAGAAATATTCACATGTTTAAATAATTCCCCTCTGTCCTAGTTCATGTCAAACTTGTGATCAATTGTCGTTAGTTGTGTCTTATTGAGGCTCCCAGTTCTGCCAGAATTGCATCTTTTTCTGATTGTTACTGCAGTGTTAAGTGTTTCTTTTCCTGCCACTGCATACGTTTTTGCCATGGTGAGATTCTACTGTGGAGGTGTTAGGAGAAGAATTTTCATGCCTGACGAGTTTTCCTGGTGCAAGCCACATGTTTAGAAATCACTGGTGCTGCTGGAGGAGGAGCTGCATTTCAGGCTTGCCTCCTGACTCACCCCCAAACTGCAGGACTAACAGCTTTCAGATGGTGGTTGGAGAGGAAGTATGGAAGATGGTGGAGTGGCTGGAGGGGCGTGTGTTTGGACTGTGTTGTGCAAATTATACTAATGATATTTCTAAATGTAGGCATATAGAATTGTATGGATTTGGGCACTGAAAGTAGGTGAAAGGTATGCGTTTGGAGTGGTCAGCACTAAGTGCAGTGAGGCGGCCATGACAGTCTTTCAGCTATATGTTGATATGACTGATATTGCTAAAAAAAGTGATCTGTTGTGAGATATGATGCATGTTATTGAGCCTGGTTACTGAACATGTACATATAGCATTTCTTAACATTTTGAGGCTGTGGTACATGTTGTTGAGGGGGTGAATGTGACATCAGACAGGATTTGTTAGTTATTTTAATTCATTGTTAGCTTTTTAAATCAGGCAACACTTTTCATGGCAGAAGCAATTTCAGACACTATGTTCAGTTTTCAGTGTTGTAGTCCAGTCATTAATACAGAGTCTTGAGTCCCAAGTATTCGAGTCTGAGTCACCAAAGAACAGTTCGAGTCGAGCCCCCATTACCTGAGTCTGACTCGGGAGGCGGAGTGAACGTTTCGATGGGTCAAGGCACAAATCCTTAAAATCAGGACTCACTTGTAGCCTGAGTCATGGACTTGAGTACTACTACAACATGGTCTGTTTCTGTATAAAAAGCAGTCAAAAAGCAGTCAAAAATTAGCTGCTGAGCTTGGCCAGTGAAATTAAAGTAATTATCATTCACTGACAGTTCACTCACTTCCCCCCATTATTCACTTCCTGTGAGAGGAAAACCCTGGGCCACACCCACTGAAGCCACGTGCCGTCATTAAAACTGAACTCTATATATTTTTTACTCCCTTCTGTGCACCTCTGCATGCACTTACATGGACACCTGGATAGTTCTGAAACCAGGTGAACTTACTGATCTGTATACAGATTCTGTCATTTTTACCAGAGGCTGAATTACCCTCTACAATTCTGCACTTAACTGCATCTTCTAAAATGTCAAATAAAAACAGAATAGCACCCTGCTGGCACCTTATTTTCCTGATCTGGTCAGCCTCTCATTTGGCAGACTATTTTGATACTACCCCTCTTGTTATGTAGAAGAATAATGCATACATTCATTTTTATTCTAGTCTAAGTTTCCATATTCCCCTTCCCGATCCTAGACTGATCTCCAACACAACAATGACTGGAATTAAAGACTCAGACAAGTAAGACAATGTGTGGAGAAGGCACCTAGTGAATGTCCCAGGCTTTTCGCATGACACTGAGACTTGAGCTCAGTAAACTCTCATCCAAAAATAAGTGCAAAATTAGAGGGTTAGGAGAAGAGAGAGAAGAAGGCCACTGGGCTTGGTTCTTGGCCCCACGTATTCAGGCGCTGTGGAGTTTTCTTTCCTGTCTCCTATTATTTCTGGTCTTTTGCCTGGTTGAATCAAGAGTGGGAGAGAGTTAGAGGGGAGATGAAGAGAGAGGAGAAGAAGGGTGGGAGAGGAGAGTAAGACAAAGACAAAGAGGCAAGATGAAGACAGAGAAGATGGCAGGGACAGACAGACTGGCTGTACTGTCTCCTGGCCAGAGTTTGAATGACTGAGTAAATGGAGAAAACTTGGGAGGCATTCAAGTGCAGCCATTTTGTAAGAATGATAGTTTTAATCCACACAAACATTTACAAATTTTATATACTCCTGTTGGAGTATAACCCTCTGCACAAATGAGAAATGATTTGAAGACAGTCATAAGACATGAGTGATTGGGACAAATACTGCATATCTCTTGAATAAGCTGTCTGAACCTATTGTCCTGTCAGTAGTCACTATATCACCGAGCTTCTAGAACTACATTTCACAAAAACACACAGATGAATTTCACTTCCTATTGTGACCAGATTTGACTGAGTGAAGCAGAAACTTCCAAAAATCCTCAGTGGTTCCAGCCGAGGGGAGACAACTAAAGAAGGATTATAGAAATATTTCCAAGTTGGAAACTATGGATTCCTCTTTCATAGTTGCTGTTGATACTTCAGTGATCCACAGATCCTAGAAGCCAGTTATTCATTCATTCATTCATTTTCTACCACTTAGTCCCTGAACGGGGTCACGGGGGGAGGGGGGGGGCAATCCCGGCCGGCAATCGGGCGAAGGCGGGGTGCACCCTGGACAAGTCGCCAATCCATCACAGGGCTAACACATAGACGAACAACCACACACATGCACTCCTATGGGCAATTTAGAGACACCAATCAACCTAAGCTGCATGTCTTTTGGACTGTGGGAGGAAGCCGGAGTACCCGGAGAGAACCCACACAAGCACGGGGAGAACATGCAAATTCCACACAGAAAGGTCCCAGGTGGGGCCCGAACCCAGAACTACCAGTTACAGCCAGTTAACAAGTAGTGAATATTGCAAAAGTAAAAACAAAAAGCTTTTTGTTCCTTACATCAACACAGATATGTTTAGTGTCACACTGGATATGGTCTAATACAGGTACAGGAATCTAAACACTACACTGCTCCTCTGCTTATGTTCCTTTTCAGCTGCATCCTAGATAAGTTTTGTGGCTGAACTATAAATCCAACAAAACCAGATGTTTTTGGATGCTGGTGCTGCAACCTGAGCAAGCATTGTCCCTGCACTGCGATTGTTAGATTTAAACAAGTGTCTCGTTGGAAATGTTCCTCAGTGAAGAACGATCTTTTCCTTTGCATTTTGTGAGCACATCTGTTGGGAGCATCTGCCATCGTAACACTATATCAAAGACCAGCTTCAATTTGTTTCAAACAATAAAAACACATACATAAGTGTTTATTGGAGTAGCTTGAGTTTTATGTAGTATCAAGGCCACATTTAAAAGAGGCTCTTCATTACTTACTACCTGAGAACCCTGCATGTTTTACAACAGCCCTAGATGCTTCTGTTATTTAATCGGGAGTCAGAAACGAGTCTGGGCCACTTGTAAAATGTACTGTACAGCTGTACAGTGCTTTATGGCAGTGGGAAATTAATATTTGACATCTTCATTTTTGCTGTGAAACTAGACTTTGTCTTTGTTTTAAAACTGAGGGATTAACAGGTTTGTTCAACACTATGGATTAATTGATACATTTTTGGAATAACATATCTTAAGATAGACTATAAAGTGAGAGGCGAGAAGATTTCTAGAAGTCTGACAAAGCCCTGTTGCTATATCAATAATTTATATTGTATAATTTCTATTCAGATTATTGAGACACCTTATTTGTCCTTGACAGCTGTTCAGTGGAAAATAATGTATGTGTAAAAGGTATAATTGCCATGGTGGGTACATTTGTACCCACCATTGCATGGCATGGAGCATGGCATGGAGGAGTTCGGTGAGACCATGGAGAGGGACTATCGGTCGGCCTTGAAGAAATTCTGGCAAACTGTCTGGCGCCTCAGGAGGGGGAAACAGTGCCCTGCCAAAACTGTTTACAGTGGAGGTGGGCAGTTGTTGACCTCGAATGGGGATATCGTCGGACGGTAGAAGGAATACTTCGAGGATCTCCTCAACCCCAGCGTCATGTCTTCTGATGAGGAAGCAGAGGCCTGGGGCTCGGAGGTGGACTCATCCACCACCCAAGCTGAAGTCAGCAAGGTAGTTGAGAAGCTTCTCGGTGGCAAGGCACTGGGGGTGGATGAGATCCACCCTGAGTACCTCAAGTCTCTGGATGTTGTGGGGCTGTCTTGGCTGACACGCCTCTGCAACGTTGCATGGTGGTTGGGGACAGTGCCTCTGGACTGGCAGACCAGGGTGGTGGTCCCTCTTTTCAAGAAGGGGGACCGGAGGGTGTGTTCCAACTATAGGGGGATCACACTCCTCAGCCTCCCCAGGAAAGTCTATGCCAGGGTACTGGAGAGGAGAATTTGACCGATTGTTGAACCTCGAACAATGCGGTTTTTGTCCTGGCCACGGAACACTGGACCAGCTCTATACCCTCTCTTCAGGGCAATGGAGGGTTCATGGGAGTTTGCCCAACCAGTCCACATGTTTCATGGATCTGGAGAAGGCATTCGACCGTGTCCCTCGTGGCGCCCTGTTGGGGGTGCTCCAGGAGTACGGGGTCCGGGGCCCTTTGCTAAGGGCCGTCCGGTCCCTGTACGACTGGAGCAGGAGCTTGGTTTGCATTGC
>NW_018128233.1:379-29674 GCF_001952655.1 Monopterus albus | reverse complement strand
GGATAAGCGGAGGAAAATGGATGGATGGATGGGTACATTTGTCATAAACGGACGACATCAAGGCCTCAGTGATTGAAAGGTTTGCTGACATAGTACTCACCACCTCTTTAAACCTGTCTTAAAACCGAAACAGTGAGCTGAAATATGCTGCAACCCTGAAGGGAACTGCAGGACCAGGTGACAGGAGATATTAATTGTGCAATCATTTGTTTAGTGTTGCCAAAATACAAATGCAGAAGAGAAATACTTCTTTTGTTTGGACTGACAAAAGTGCTGATGAATCACAGCTCATCTAATCAGCAATTATTTTGATAGATGAATCATTTCAGCCATATTTGAGGTGAAAATTTTAAACCTTCAGTAGTTTCAGGTTCAAATGGGAAACTTTGCTGCATATTGAATATCTTGGCGTTTTGCAGTGTTGGGAAGTACAAAACAAAGAAGTTGAAGATGTAACTCAGAGTTTGAGAAACTGGGGTGGATATTTTTCACTGATTTCTGTTGTTTCATAGATGTTTCATAAAAGTGATTAATCAGTCAGTTGAGAAAATGATTGATAGACTAAACAATAATGACAAAGTTTTAGTTGCAGTTCTACTATAAGTGACTGATATTCATGTTTATGCCTTAACCCAAAAGAGCAGGTGAATGCAAACTGACTGGTGTTAAATCTAGAATACTGTTTAGAGTCTACCTCAGCCAAAAGTGCTGATTGTTGCCCCCAGGTTTATGCTGACTATTGTGGCTCCCCAGTGGCAGGGCCCAATAAGGCTGCGTGGTTTTTTCAGCTAATGGTTATCATACAGCGGGTGGTGGGGGTAAAGGTGACGAAGCTGGAGAGAGCTTACACAGCTTCAAACAGGGGGAGATGTTGTGTTCTCATTCAAATGATGTGTAAACCGTGACCCCCTGCCTGTCATGGAGGGGGTTGCCGTTCCATATGTGGAGCAACGAGAGCTGACAGTTAAGCTTTATGAGATGCTGACGTGACTACATCCTTACAACCAAGCATACTGTTTAGCAACATACTGTGTACAATGATCTCTGACTGTAAAAATCAGATCTGCAGTTCAAGATTGCCAGATTAGATCTATTAGATGAAGTCTAAACGCCTTCTGTCGGTGATCAGGAGAAACAATTTATGTGACCCTGGTAGCTGCTTGCATTTTGGGAGGAGGGGTGCCCTGATTCAGCTGGACAACACCTTAAAGCTAGATGTAACTCCAAGAATTCAACCAGATTTAGCTTCAGTCATTCCGGCCCACATGAAACTGGGTTAAGATTCCATGACACAACTCAGATGGTGCTCGCTGGAATCAAAGTTTTAACTTCTATTAAGAATTCTGACATTTAATGTGGTGATTTTTATGCTGAATTTGGTTGTTTGAGCATGGAGTAAGTCACATAAAAATGAATTTCAGCTATAGAATGGTTTTACAGCATTTCATGGCAAGTTACAGGACACAGAAATAACGATCTGTAGACAGTGTTGCACAGTGAAGCACAGCCTCGGTGTTTCAGCTGGGACACAGACTTTGTGACTGACTCGTCAGAGGAAATACCATAGAAAATATACAGAAAAGAAGACAACAGACGCTCTGAGCCAAATGGATTAGCATTGGTAAAAATAAAAAAGCAACTTTTGAGGTCTCCACGTCACACATCTAACTGTGTAAGCATCGGTAGAGGGTTTAGGGTGAGCTGGAGTGTGGGCGGGAGTAATGGATACTCAGGCTCTCACTGGCTGAAGTCAGTTGCCCATATTTAGATTAGTGTCATGTCCCTCCCTGGTTTGTGTTCAGCTGGGCTTTGGAATGAAAGACAAGATGTCTGGTTTGTGTGTCTCTTTCCACATCACATCACTGAAACTCACTGAGAGCTCGTTGACTGGCTCTGAAACGCACCTTGCTCTGTCATTTATTAGCTGTCTGGACATGACAGATTTGCTCTGTATCCTAGCTCATGATTGGTGGTGCAGATGGAAATGTAATGATTTATCGGTAACACTTTAACTTTTTATTCTATTAGTTTCCCCCGGGAGAGTCAAATAGTAAAATGCAGTTGGGGCTAAAGGGTAGAATTGTTAGAGGTTATTGGCCATTATTTCTGATCACATTGAGGCGTCTTACTGTGTATACACAGACTGGTACTGTTTAATAGAAATAGACATGATTAAATGAAATAAAGTAATCATAAAGAAGAAATGAGAGAATCTTCATGCCTGATTGGCTCATGGTTACTGACATTCTGTGTCACCGTGTTAGCTTCCCAAATTATCTCTTTTTTCATTTCTGTCCACGTTTGCAAGCAAAAGACTAAAAAAAGAGAGAGAGAGAGAAGAGGAGGTGCTCTTCTTTGCCTGACATGAAGCATCGACTCTTCGCTTCCCAGGCCTGCCACATCAACAAAGGGAGGATACTTGGCCAATGTACAAAGAGGAGGAACAAAAACAGCACCGAGACAAAAAAAATGAAAGAATCAACCACAGGAAAAAGAGAGGGAGGAGCAGTCTGTTCTGTTCAAACTGAGCTTGTGTACTGTGGTGATGGTGGATGAATATGCATTTATTTTACTCTCTGATGCTATTAACCTACTCCGTCTTTTTGTGTTGATGCTGCTACTACACTACATTATGAATGAAAAGTATTTTAGATTTCAGCTTTTTGAAAATGTGTGTAAGAAAAAAGAATCTGAATCCAAAATAAACAGCAGAGCATATTTTAAAATATGAAATACTCTCTTTGCTGCATGAAGATAAGTGTTTGGTGATGAAGGAAACGTTTTTGTTAGCCAGTCTGAACAGAATGAATCATCTTTGCAGTGCAGCATCTGAGCAGTTTATTTAAAACATATGGTCTTAGTTAAAGCACATTATCTAGCTCGGGAAAGAATTTGAAGGTCCTGGAACAGATTCTACTTTTCAAGCTACAAAATATAATTTTTGAATGCACAAGATCTCATCTTACTATCCCAAATAGTGTTAAAATACAGCCTGCATACTGTACAGTACATGCTGGCTTTGGATGTTAAAGGTAGATATGTCAGGTTAGTTTTTAACCTCTCACTGTCAAAATCACTTTAGTGTGTGACTAGCAGTTACAGAAGTGACACTTTTCATTCAGTTTTATGTTGTATTTAACTTGATAGTGGCCATGGCTTCTCACATTTAAGACAGGATCAACAGCTTCCTCCCCTTCAGTCCCTTCTGACTCAAACCACTGCACTTATCTTGCAGAGCCACTTGGGTTATTGTTAGGCTTGGCAACAAATGGGATAAGGTCTGTGTCAAGAAAGGCTCTCATGATTTTGCATTTAGCTATGGAGATTATATACTGTATATTAACCCCTGAGAATATAGAGCTGGTAAACCCTCAGGCCTGGACTCTTCTCAGCCCACTGCCTTTCCCTGAAATATGCTGAGACACTCAACAGTCTGCATTCCTACTCCAAACAGTTTTCCTAAGATGAGCAGTTTAACAAGATGCCGAACACGATCTGCTTTTCCTACCACCTGCAATAGAAATAGCGGTGTAGTTAATGTAAGTCTGTTGTGTTGTGTGCATCCACCTTTCTGTTTCTACAGTATGTGCACATTGAAGCTGTAGATTAGATTCTTTGCACTTCATCCATTTCACTTTTTGTGCCACATCCTCACTCTCCACCTCTGTGAACTCATTCTTCTCCTTTAGGCCGCCCCCCCCCCCCCCCGCCCATCTCTCAACAGTAGAAGGGAGAGAAGCACTGAGTCTTAGCCACCCTGAGGCGATGCGAGAGTTCACGAGGTGGCAGTGCAGACCTTATGTCAGACTCAGACCCACCAAGCATTGCCCATAAGTGTGTTTTTACATAAGGAGACAACTACCACAATCTGAAATCATACCGTTTGTGTTTAGACTGTGAAATTGATGGAGGTTGTTTTTGTAGATAGAAGTATTTGCAGAATTTGATTTCTGTGTTGTCTTTCCTTGTGCAGTTTTGTAATCTGCAGATGTTTAGATTATCTAGTTCACAGCAGTGAAGTTTAAGAAAAGATTATAGCCTTGAGACACTCCTCCCACTTCTAGCTAGATTTTTTTTTTTTTACATTTTCATACCTAAATGCTACCCAACACACAGAAAGAGCGAAAGCAGAGGAGGAAAAGAAGCATGGTTTGGGTAAATGACGGAAAGGGCATCATCTATTTTTTCTGTTGCTGCAAAAGTTCAGTTCTTTAAACATCTGGCTTCACTTAAAGCTGTGCTGCTGGCTGCATTGTGCTCAGCTCTGTGCTGTGACTTCAGCTTCAGAAACAGAACCTTAAGCAGGAAAAACGAAAACAGACGCGAAACAGTCGGACCTGAGATTAAAAGGTTGTTGGTTAGTCACAGAATACATACTGTATGCCTGTATACCATGCAGATTTCATCTCTGGAGTGAAACAGTGCAGGGGAACTGTGGACTGCTGGCCAGTTTGTCCACAACTGGGGGTGACCCACTAACGCTAATCACATATGATGCACTGCTAAAGACAGAACTTCACCGCACTGTGACAAGCTATGACAACATACTGCTTACACATACAGTGTAGTTTTTAGTGTGAGGACTTTTACTTCTGATATTTAATTACCTTTCATTTAATTTACTGATAAGTCTGTACTTTTTAGTGCCATAACCTTTTGAATTAATTTTAAAAAAGAATTCTGAGTTACAGTTATTTTATTTCCAAGTTTATGAATCGACTTTGACTCTCATCCAGATGCTTGTTACACCCACTAGTTTGTGTCATTCATAAACTCCTGTCACACCTGCCGTGGTCAGATAAGTGCAGAGATAAGCCTTTAGCTTTGTGTGTAAACAGTGAGAGAAAGTGATTATATTGATCCCTGTTTGTCGCTCCAGTGCCTTTAGGGCAGTACAAGGCATCTCACCTGTAGCTATGTCTATTCCACCCACCCACACACACCTCAACACACTGTACAGGTCTTCTATGATTTTTTGATTTGCACAGCTGGCCATGCATTTTGAGAAATTCTGCTGCACATTTTTTTTGCCATTTTCTGACATTTTGTTGACTAAGCAATCAGGAAATTGGCCAGTAGATTAATTGCTTTATTGGCCACGTGTGTTAGGCACATGAGGAATGCAGTGGCTCTTAATGTGTATGATCAGTGTTCTTCCATAATGCAATGAGGAAGCAAGAAGAAGCATTCTCTTGACCTGTGAGGTTCTCCATGGAGGGCAGGCTAACACAGAAAAGAACCATTTTTGTCGACCTTCTCTCCTGTCACAGCTGTTTTATGTCTTTAATCTGGTTTGATGCTGTTCTAAAAACCACAAACAAATAAGAAAGAGAAAGCCTTCACAGGCCTTCTGGTAATAAAAGACATAAGCCATCAAATGGAGAAAGATAATTTAATATGCCCAATACTATATGTGCACAAATGCAGGCTCTTGTTGGCATGAGGGACACAGGGTGCTTGGATCAGCTGCTTTCTTTTAGGAAAAAACTAGAGACCAGGAGAGAAAAGGTGGAGTCTCTCATTGTGGTCCAAATGTCTTTGTCTGTGATGCACTATTTCACTGGGGTAGTTTAACTACCCCAGCCTGCTGGATGGTCAAACATGAGTGCAGAGAGGATGAATCATGAGGTAGAGCACCTCATCAGTCTTTCCTTGTTCTTTGCGTCTGCAACAGAGACAGCAGAACTGAAATGAACTGGCTTAAATGTATGTACAACTTAAAAACAATTCTATTATGAGCTGAGTAGAATAATGAGTAGACAAGCATCCCCAGTATTTTCCACTTGTATGTAGTCTAGACTGAAAGATCTTCCTGGCTACATGGCCCTACTGCTGAAGTGAAAACATGCAGGTACAACCCCTGTGGGATCGTCATGCTGTGAGACTGTGTCCTCAGACTTGGAGCCAATGAGCTGAGGCCAAAGAAAACAGTGCTCCCCAAAGGGAGGGCAAAAGCCACACTCAAGATTTTACAGGATATCAGGACCAAGGAATTAGTGTCAGTCAGCTGGAGACCAGGGCTGAGAAGCAACAGACGACATCCAGACTGTCCCCACATGTTTGTTGGTCTCAGAGGGAGAAGACCTGGACAGATTGTGTCGTGTAGCTTTTGTTTTTATTGACGGAACTTGTCGATGATAGTGATAGTCAGTGTCCAGTTCTCCTGAAGTAAACCGACTAATCATAAGGATGTGATGTTAAAATGTTTAGTTGTAGCACTGACACTTTGAATAATGCATGAATAAAGGACATTTAGAATTCATGAAAGCACTGTGGATGCCACCTTCTGGCCAAACGCTTCTCATATGTGTGTTAAGTGGGAAAAGTACACAGTTGGTATGTGAAGAGCAAGACCGGAGCAGATCTCAGCAAACTGTGTAACACTTTGGAAAAAGGGAGAAGTGTGTGGTAAAACTGGGCTCTAACATAAAGTAAATGAACCAATTTGCTGCATTCTTTTCTAATAAATATTACATTAAGTTAATCCTGTTTTAAACAGACTCATAAACCTTCATTTTTAAATGTTTTAGCTGCATCTATTGGTTTACCTCTGCTAAGAAATGATGAGGCAAAAAAAAAAAAAAACTCAAGTCACATTTATTTAAAGAGAATTTTGTTCTACAGGGGCTTTAAAATCTGCACAGCATTCAACACCTTATGTCTTTAAAGTCTTGATTCAGATAAGGAGAATGATGGCTGTCTGTATCACTGCCACGTGAGGAGTCGTCTCTTGGCTGGAATCACACCCTCACAAGAGCCCCCTCTAGTGCACGCTGTCTCCGAGCATTTACCCCGACTTCACAAGCTGGCTCATCATGTAAACATAGAGCTGAAGGAGCATTGATGACGAATGCAGATGTTACTGTGATGAGGCTACTCAGTGGACTGTGGGCTGGTTCAGTGGAGAAGGTGAAATGTGAGACTCTGTGTGATCATGTGCGAAGCATCTGCTGGAAGGAGGAGCTGCGTTCACATAGAGCAGATGGACGTAAAAGACTGAAGAGATTAGCTCTTTCATCCAGCCACAGGAGCATTATTATTAGTAGAAAATGGGTTTCTTACCCTTGTAAACAATAATAATTTTTTTTTTGCCTGTTTAATTATTCATATGTAACATTCCCACATTCTTGCCATGAACTTGAAACCATCTAACACTTTCAGTCCTGGACTGTTACCATCAGCACAGTTCTGAGACACTGTAAACTGTGATCACACAATACAGCGTTGTGGCTTTGTGGTTTAAGCAGGTGGTGATTACCTTTGTTTTCTCTGTAACAATGTGCCTCCCTCCCATTCAGTTGGCTGCATTTCCTCAAATAAAGGGACCAAAGCACTGAAGTTGAAATGAGATTTTCATGCATCAGTGGGATCCCTAAAGACAACCAGAAAGTCAAGCACAACTGTTGGTCGTAGCAAAGGTGAAGCTTTCTCTGTATTATATTATTTTATATAATATAATAAACAAATCTAGGCCCACAGTGGCACAGGATAGCAGCAGTGTGAGGGAATGCTTATTGTGAATGCTTTTTTGAAGGACACGATGCTGCTGTATACAGTATCTCCTTTTCTCCTTTTCCCTCTCTCACCCAAATTCCAACCTGCAACAGTCATGTGCAAAGCAGCTTCACAGGAAATATTACAGACAGCTGAAAAGAGAAAGAAGAGGTCTTCCAAGATGCATTCCTTACTTCACTTGGTGGGCTGAGAAGAAGCAATATATTGCTTCTTATGTACAGTAGTGCTAGAGTGAGTGAGTAATTAGAGCTCTCCATCATGACAAATGTAAATCCACAAAAGGTTGTAAACATGTTAAAAGTATGTAAAACTCATGCACTGGCCCCTTCATTAGGTAAACCTATACAACTGTATGCAATTCAGTGGAACACTTCCGCCTTAGCATCTGTGTGTACATGCTTGTATGAAAAGTGATGTTTGCATTTACGAATCTTCAGTTATCAAATAATCTGCCCAGATTTCTCTGCCAACAAAAGCACAGGAGAGTTATTACAAGTTATAAGGTGAATTCACCTCTGAAATTAGGGAGAATTGAAATTAAGGCTGAAACCTGTGAATAGTCTGCTGATTATTTTATGTGAAAGTGGAACCATACAGAGTAATTATTACCCCAGTCTGCAGCTTCCCTCTGCTCTATGGAGCTTTACAGTCCGTTTAGCTGTGCAGCCACAACTTTACCGTTTTGGTTCACTCATGCAGCTTTATAGCATCAATTTGGCTGTGCCAGAAAGCTAAAGTTCTAAAAGTCTGCTGTACACTTCCTGCTCAATAACAACTCATTGTCAGACAAGGTTAGAAACTAGCTGGTGAGCACTATAGAGCATTCAGCAGCTAAACAGCTACAGTAGATCTTTCCTTGGTGAGTTGGTGGAGACCAAAAGCAAAGTGAAAAGAGAACGAATATTGGACTTGCATTCATCATGTGGCCAGAGGCACAGGCCCATATGAATGCTGATATTGCTTCATAACTGCACGATGTGTAAATTAGCAACAGTTTGCTAAGTTCACCTAATAAACATAAAAGGTCAGTGTTGTGTTCACAACGTTTTTCTGCTGCCCCTAGCTGGCTAAAACCCAGTTACAGCAGATTTAAGATTACAAAAGCTTATGAAAAATCAGGAATGTTTCCTAAAGTACAGCTGATGCCATTAAAATGTTTGTTTTCATCAGTCAGTAGTCAAAAACCTAAAAATACAAACAACAACAAAAAAAAAACAGCAAATCCTCCTAATTGTGAAGCTGGGATTTGGGAAAATGTTATATTCCTTTGAAAAATCACTCTAAGAATTAATAAATGATCAAAATAGCTGGAAATTTTGTCTATCAGTTGATTAATCGACTAATCATTTCAGCTTGAACTGAAATTATTTTTCATCGACTAGAGTTTAGAGGAGAGAACGCATAATAAACAGTGTACAGCTGCTGGTCTGAGCTCTAAGTGTGCTGTGGACTCAAGCAAACCGGTTTGAGATTGTAGAAAGAAGAGGAAAGAACTGGGGAAGCTGCCATTTTCCTTTCCATTTAGACTGAAAGTTGGCCTGAAACAGCAGCTTTCAGCCAACATCAGAGATCAGGTCTGCGATCTGTTCAGAGCTAGTCTGGTTTGTTTAAAGCCACAGAAACAGACATGAAGAAATATGGTTTTTCTTTCTCTTATGTAAACATAAATTAGTTCATTTGCCTTTAAAAGCTAATCTGTGGCTAAATTTAAAGTTGTTTTAAAGTTTGTCACACATCACCAAAAGTTGGTGGCTAGGAAGGAGGGAGCCTTGAAAATGTCTGGTGTTTTTATTTTATCACCTGCTCGTGCATGTAAGCACTGTTCGATCTTGGGTACTATCATCTGAGTCTCTCTCAACTGGGTCTTCTGAAACTTTCATATTCAGACTGGTTGCAGCTGTGGCTGTTGGCTGTGGGAGGCTGAAGCAGGCCAGTGGTGGGGTGGAGCTTCAACATCTGGAAAAGAAGGAAAGCTGGCTGAAGAACCCGGTAACATGAATACTCTGTGAGCCAGTGCTGCCGCTACAGTGATTTTACTTTACTTTATGTAAAAAAAAAAAACATTTCAGGTGATATTGTTGATAGCATTGATTCACAACCTCTGTAGTATTCATTTTATTTAAAAGCAAGAGCAGGACAGAGTGGCAGACACTGTGGAAAGAGCGGACTGCTGTTGTTAAGACCTGGCCCTCTGGGCCTCTTCTGAAGTTAGAACGTGTCTAAACATGTGGGAGCTGCCTGCAAGAGGGAAAAAGAGAAAGGGAGTGGAGGTGGTGCTTGTGCTGGTCAAGGAAAACTTTAATTCCTCCTCAAATGTGCCTTTTTTAGCCATGATGACTTGCTTTTGTTTCAGGGTTGTGGATGTCTTATTGAAATAGCAGGTTAGAGTTCCTCTTTAGTTTATTTTCTGCAGTTACATTTAGCAGATTTTTATCACTGCAGATTTGAAATGGTTTATGTAATAAGTAGGAAACACACTGATGATACACTTCTGTGGCTGATTTTTGAATTTAGCTTAACATCAGCATGCTTGCACACTCGCAGTCATAACGCTAAGATGCTCGTGTGTTTGTCATGTTCAGAATCTTAGTTTGCATGTTACAGTAGCTTCAGTAACAAAGCATACCTGAGCTTGATTAAAATGCCATGAACTTTGTAGGGATTTGGTCATTTACCAGTGGACCGGACAGAATACAAACATGACCTGATAACGGTGCCAGATTAAAAAGTCAAGGAATCATCCAAGTTATCCAAAGTTCATCTTGGGTGACTAAAAACAAACATGTTAATCTCACGGTGCTGCTAGGGGAGAAGTGAGGGGATCACTCTCATCCTGTGAGGACAGATCAACCGCCACTGAGCCACGCTGCCAACAAACTGTAGCTCAAAATGTGGGTTAACTTTACTCCAGAAGTCAAAAGATGAAACAACTAAGCTTAGGTTGGTTTGTTTACAGCTGTGTGAGTCAGTCAGAGCGCAGTGTAGGAAAGTAAGCATTATTATAGATGTCACATTTACCTCTGGTGAAGTAATGCACTCTATCATGCCATGGTAATTATATATTATGGTCTACTAACTCCCAGCCAGGGAAAGGCAATATAATTAACTCCTGTCCCTCCCAGTTTGCTCCTCTGTTCTTGAATTTGCCTTAGTTTAGCCCTTTTATTCTCAACCACTGAAAGAAAAAGCAGTAACAGCAGTGAACAGGTACATGTAGCAGCAGTGACAGAGCGGGCTTTCCCTTGGTTTGCACAGCAGAGCGATGGAGGTTAGCGGAGTGAGAGGTGCACTGGCATCCTGCACACAGGGGGCATTCTTCTCCTCAGATCCCTCGGTCGTGCCCTACAGACCAGAGTCTGTCAGCCGGGCCGCACACTGTTCACTGAGGAAATGTTCACTTAGTGCAGGAAGTCTGAGGTTTCCCCAGTATGTTTGATTTCAGCAGTTACCCAAAAAACGCCAGGGTCAGAACAACATACCGTAGGTGGGAACTAAACCCAGAGGGGGCTTTACAGGCTCAGTTCACCAGTAAGTGGTATATAAATATTAATTACCCATTACACCTGATGCCATAGCTTGATTATTCTTGATAGTTTTGGAAAGAAAATAGATTAAAGCACATAAAGATTTACAAATGTAGGCTTTTAGCAAATGATGGTTCCATACTGTCCTGTTAAATTCCCTAAACTGATCTCATCAACAGAGGAAAACATGTTTTTTCCATATAATTTCTTTATTGGGAGACTATTGCATCTTTCAGAGAGACATCTCTGTGAAAACAGTGGTGCTTGCAAATCGTTACACAAAGCTAATGAAGTCTATAGCTGATCTTTCTATAGGTTTTCAAGTGTTTGGTAAAACCTGTCAGTTATATCACGTTGGAAATGTTTTGAGCATTTGGATAAACATGTTCAACACAAAATTCTTTGTATACATCACCAAACTGGCATTAGAAACTCTTTAAAAATTAAAGCATGTGGTTCAGACCAGTGGCTCTCAACCTTTTTACTAAAGAGATCCTTGCTTTATTATTGAGCACACTAACAACCACACGCACTATTACAAATGGAAAAAGAGTACTTTTTTTAACTGTACAATTACCAAATTATTGAAATTTAAAAAATATACATGGCACATTTTCTCTAAAAATCACTGAAAATATATTTCTAGATTTGTTTTATAGACTCCCATTTAAATCAACTATATTGAGTCATATAAAATCATCTCTCCAGTGCTCCATGCCAACTCTTCAGCATATACTTTTATTATCATACTATGTACAAAGGTGTACAAAGTGAGAGCCTGTAGCTTTTAAATGGTTTGTAACCAGCTAATTATGATGAACTGATGCAAAAATTATTGTTTAAAATTTGTCATTCTAGTCTGTTAGCATAGATCACCACACTGCAATGATTCTGAATCATTTTACAGTCGATGATCTCAAGCTCACGTTAACTGACAGACTTGAGAATGGTGGGAAAGCTTTAGCTCAAAAAACAAAAACGAATCATTTTTGGACAAGTTGTGTTCATGGCAGTTTGATATCTTCCTACTGTTACAAACAGGACATCACATCTGGTCCTGTAAATGTCAGAAAAGTGCAAAAAAGGAATTGGTATGTGAAGACTTTGTAATGTTAGTATATAGAGTAGATTTAGGGCACACTGCTCATGTGATCCTTAAAGGTTTTCACTATAATCAAGGGCCCTTTTGCACCAGGTTTGTGCAGCTTCACTAATGTCCTGCAGGGGAAGGAGAGAGCGTTCTCACTGCAGCTTCTCTTTTGCCAGCTGGGCCAGCTCTCTGGCTTTCTTCCTCTTCAGTTTCTTCTTGAGGAGGAGCAAGTCGAGGTAGACGATGTGACCTAACACTGTAGAGGCACAAAGGAGTCCACCATGTAGAGCTCCTGCTATCCCAGAGCTGAACACGTCTTGGCCTGGAGGAGGCAAATACATACACCCCGCTGGATGAGACGTAGGTACCTGAAGTCTGGGTTCAGGTGATTGTGTTTCCTGCTACATGATGTTTTTCTTCACAAGCTTTGTGAATCGATCTCAGGGCCTGTTGAGCACTTCTACACCTCTGACACTCAGTCACAAAACAAAGAATTGACTGTAGTTGCAGAATGTTTTAACATTTAGTAATTGGCCAAAAGTTTGTATAAATGTTCCTACCTGAGATGTACAGGTTTTTGACAGGAGTGTTGCACCTGCTCCTTGCCACAGCCTCAGCATGAAAACGGTCCAGGTTGAGCTCAGCTGAGTACATAGCTCCACGCTGGGCACCCAGGTAGTGCATGTTGGTCAGTGGGGTCGCCGCCTCCTGGAAAACCAGCTGAAAAATAAGTCATACAGATGCTTTAAATCAGCCTCCACTTTAAACATTAAATGTGTATGAAGCAAAGTCATGAACAACATACATTACATGGATGTACTGTATGAGAGGGAATGACCAGTCCTACCTTGTCTCTGAGTTTAGGGAACACAGTGCAGGCCCAGTCAAAGAGGTTCTTAGCAAATCTCATTTTGTAGTTGTAGTATTCGTCACCCCTTTTATGCACAGTTGTGTCCTTCCATTCCTCAAACCATTCATACTTCACCATGGTCAGTATCGTCATACAGGATTTTCCTGTGAAAATCAAACACTCAGGACACCACGTCTAATCTGTATGGAAACTCAGGTGTGATATTATTTGAAATGCTGTGTCAGATCGTATTTAAAAACACAAAAATAAGATGTTGTAGTTGCCTTACATCATTAAAACTAACCTTCAAGCTCCAAATAATCCTGTTACTACTATTACAGCCAACTATAGAAGATGTGGTGAGTTTGTTTATACCCGGGTGCCTTAGTTTGGCTTCTGGATCTTTGGAAGACGGTATTGTAATGAACATCATGGGAATGTTTTCTGGTGCTTCCTCTTTGCTCAGTGTGAAGAAGTCATCCATCCTAAAGAAACCCATGAAAATGTAAAATTAACATCTTCATTCCTAAGTCAAGGTGTCCGGGCTGTATCGTCACTGTGATCACACATGAAAGAATCTATGAGTATGATGTTTTAAACCTGCAATTGAAACCTGACTGACCCTCTGCTCCATCTGGAGGATGAAAAATGAACTTTTTAGCTGAATAAATTACATAAACGTTGGCCCTGTTGCTCCCAGCAGGTCTAAACTGAGGAGTCAGTTTTACCTCTGTGAACTCGTTTCATTACTGCTTATACAATAGCACCGCCTTGTGGTTACTGGAGGCTACATCCCTATTCAGTGTGATTGGTTCTTACGACTTGTCCATGTCGTTGTTTTTGAACAGCCAGAAGTTTGTGGACACAAGGCCCAGCTCCTCCTCGGTTCCGTCAAAGCCAGAGAAGAGCAGCAACGATCCTCTGCCATGTTTCATCAGGTTCAGTCTTTCCTGAATATCTATAACATGTAGAATCACCATATAGCTCTTGACAAATGAAGTGTTGATATACTGTATTTGAGATTCTGTCCATTTACTTGTAAAGAGCAAATTCAACTGCTCACCAGGTTTGACCTGAATCTCAGGTGGAAGAAGTTTCTGGAAGGTGCTGAAGATGCCACAGTTTGAGACAATCACAGGTGCATGGACCTCCACTTCCTCCTGTCCTCTCCTCACTTTCACACCTGTCACATGACAAAGAAAGACAGCCTCACCTAGGTACAACCTTAACTTGCTATTTTAACAGGCAAAAAAATAATAGAGCTGGAGTCGCTTCTCACCGTAAGCTGTTCCCTTCTTGTTCACCAGGATCTGGGAGACAGGCGCTCTGACCAGGCAGTTTCCTCCGTATTTCTGAATGGTGCGGATGATATTAAAGGCGATCTCGCTGGCCCCACCTTTAGGATAGTAGGCACCTCGCTTGTAGTGGTGAAGCATGAGAGCGTTGATCAAAACACTGGAGTCTTTTGGAGGCACACCTGAACATACACAGAGCAAGGGCTGATTTTTCAAACTCCTACTGTCATCTTGTTTCAACCAATCCCATGTCCAACCGTCCAATTTTATATTGCAAAGCTCACTGGGCATATGCCATGGCTTGTAATCATAATCATTTCAAAATAATGTTCCTGGACAATATGGATAATGACTAAGATTAATAAAAAAAAAACACCATGAATTGTGTCTCTTTCTACAGTTATAACACAAGTATTAGGACAGTTTCCATTTGTTTTGGGGTCTTTACTGTGGCACATTGGATTTGAACTAAATAAGACCAGGATGCTGACTTTCAGCTTTAATTTCAAGGTGTTCACGCCCATATTGTGGACCTGTAGGAATTGTAGTTATTTTTATACATGCTTCCACATTTTTTGGCTAATATTCTGGCTATTATTTTGGGTAATTTTCTGCTATAGTAATATGTTTTGGGCCCACCATAGAAAAGATAAGCGAAAATGAGGTGGAGATCCTTGTTGCTGGTCAGGGTGCTGGCAAAGTCTGTTGCACATGTGCCAGACAAGCGGAACACTGGGGAGACGAGGTCTGCGATGCCTGACTTGAGCAGGAATAGAGACAACCACAGAGGGATCAGCTTCAGAGTTGCCAGATAGTTTGTCTTCTTAGCTGAGATCTGATGGAACAGAAGGGAGTTGGAATGGGTTTTTAATGTGCATTTAGCATTTTGTACAGATGACAGAGTGAACTATGTCTCCGCTCGCCCCTCAGTACCTTCATGATTTTGAAAAATGCCTCAATGGCCTCAGTGTCATCAGGGAATTGTTTTAGCAGATGGGCTTTCATCTCAGTTTTACCGGAGAAGATGGTGTACTCTCGCTTCTCATCACCCAGGCCAATCTGGATAGTCTCAAAGTGTTGGTTTAGCAGCTGGAACTCCAGCTGGCCCTCAGAGAGCTGGTCAAAAGCGACACGCAGCAGACTGTTCTCATGAAGCTGACCAATGTAGTGAAGCCCTGGAGAAGACAGAGTGAGAACCAGGAGCATAGTGCATAGTTACCTCCTGTAGATTCTGAAGGTACAATGGCATTTATCGCCTCTGAAAAGTCTTCACAACGTTTATTCTGAAATTCCATGTTCATCAAACAAATGTCAGTAAATATGTCAAAGCTAAAGTGAAAAGTGCCTTCATCTGCAGTTCCTTTATGACTTTATGAAAGGAAGACTGCTTGTGGCATGTTTTTTTAATTGAGGTGTCTCAGCTTGAAGCAATTAGTAGTCAAATGATAAAATTTCACTTTCAGGCTTTTTTTTTAAATTGGTAGTTTTTAAAGCAAATTTTTTTTATTTCAGCTTTTTTTTTTTTGTCACATTGAGTAATTGTGAATTTTATTAACTGGTCTAAAGATCACTGGGATGAAAATAGTCATTATTTGCAGCCTGAATCTCAGTCAGACTCAGCCAGGCTTTCTCCCCTTAGACCAAATCTGAATCCGGATTTCATCCCAACCTGAAGCTTCAAAATGTCCCTTCTGAAAATGTGCAGTTGATACATCCATGGTTCTCTACATTCCAGTACATGTTGCTGCCAAAAACATTGCTGAATTCATTTTTAACATTCCAGTAAATTGTATTGAATGGCCTCTTGCTGATTAGAACAGAAAACCATTCCACATATTCATTTTCCATATGTTGGTGCCGCACACTCCCTTGTGTGCAGCTGGTGGTTCAGTACTTACTCCTGCACTGCTGTGGCGTGCTGATAGATACAGTAGGCCCACTGGGCCCTGAAACATTAAATAGCTACAGTGAGGCAAATAAGTATTTGATACACCACTGATTTTCCAAGTTTTCCCACTTACAGATCTGTCCATTCTCTGTAAGTGGGAAAACTTGAAAAATCGGCGGTGTATCAAATACTTACTTGCCCCATTGTATCACAGTGACCAGATTGTTCACCTCATCTGAAGTGAAGAACTACTAATGTTAGCCAGTTACACTTATTGCCAGCACTGTTCTACCAGTGCCATAGTCATTGTGCCAATTGCATGCATCACAATTCTTCTTACCAACATCGAACTCAAAGCCTTTCTCTATGTAGGTGTGAGTGCAGCCTCCTGCCTGGTCATGTTGCTCCAGCACCAGGACTCTCTTTCCTGCTTTGGCCAGTGTGGCTGCAGCTGTCAGCCCACCGATACCACTACCGATGACGATGACGTCCAGACTCTGAGGCACCTTGCTGAGTTTGAAACCTGGACAGAAACATATAGAACTGATGGTAAGGTGGCAGAATTAAACCCTTTAATTAATGTGCATTGCATACAGTATTTTGGAACCAATTGTGAAAACTGAGACCTTGATTCTTGTTGCATAGGTTGCATAATACAGTGTGAAGGTTGCACTGCACGCCTCTCCTGTCATAAATACTGTACATGACTGCTGAACTAATCTGTGATCTCCAGTTGGCAGTAAACAGATTAGACTGCCAACATAATCTCCTGGTCACATGACAGTCAATATAGGACTAATCTAAATTTTGAGTAATAACAGCAACAAGTCATTTAGATAAAATTATCAGCACAGCTCTGCAGCCATAAAAGCCAGAGTTACCTGAATAGCAGAATCCTTTTAAAGCCCAATTTATAGTCTATTTTTACCTATTCCTTCATCTACCACTGGTTCACCTTTGGCTTAATTACAACAATATGAGAAAACTCCTTAGTATAATATGTTGTAGTTTATCTTCAAAAAGACCAACAGGGTTTTAAGTTGAACCCACATGAAGTGAAAGTAGGACAGCCCAAAATGGTGGCACTTGGTGGTCCCCCTTCAGCATATGTCACCTTTAAACATGTAACATATCTGTAAGTGGCTATAAGGACATCCTACATGTTTATTAATGTACAGTTCTGACAACAGTTATAATCTCTTCCTATTAAGATACTGCATATTACAGCTGTTTTACGATGTTGTCATTCATTATGTTTACACACCAGCCTCCACTTACAGGAGTTCATAACAAATACTTTAAAATATTTACATTGGCTTACAATGGCCTTATAATAGTTTATACTGTTGTAAGGGAGTTTTTTCTCATTCTGGATGAAGGTTGAAGAAAAGGTCCATGAACCGGATGCTTAGTTTGAGTTGCATTAACAGTTTTGTGCGTTTTCAGCATTTTTACAGTGCAGGTGTATCCACCTGCCAATGATCAGTATTCAGTCTAATGTTAATGTTAGATTGTGTAATCACGGGCTAAACTGGTAGAAAATACACTTTTTTTTAATCAAGTCATTGCATCACATTGTCAAGTAAATGCGATGCTGAATATGGGACTTTTCAGCTGCAATCATTTTACCTTGCTTGAGGACTTGGTTGCGCTTTCTCTGGTCAAACTCACGAGGTCCAGGTGGGCTCAGTGACTCCAGAGAGAAAGGGCTCGGCTTTCCAAACAGGTACCAGTATGTACCACCGGCCCATATGACCATCCAGACTAAGAAAATCAAGAGCCACATTCTAGAGTTGACCGGACTTGGTCCTGGTCTGTGGCCGAACGAGCGTTGCTCGCTTTATGCTTTGCGTCTCTCCACATATCCGCTCAGATCACGTGACGTAATGTTCGTCATCTCCCCAGGTCTGCGGGGGTCCGGACTCTGCAGAAGTCCGTGTGCAGGCCAAAACAGTGTGGTGTGTGTCGTCCGCACAGCAAAAGCCCCGACTGCGCATGTACCGCGTCACTGGGCAAGCGGCTTAGACTCTAGGCTATATGACGAGCAACATAGATAAATTTTATTAGATCCATGTATCTTGACATAATGGTGGGACAGTTATGTAGGCTATACACTGGTAACAGACGTACAGTACTGCTGTATTTCACTAACTTTAATGAGTCTGCATATTATGCTGTACTGGTCAGTTGTAAATCTTTAATCCAAAGGTTACAAAGCATTGTTTTTCTTCCTGTGCAGTATGAATATTTAGGCATTAAATTAAACTTACATGGATTAGATATATCTGCAATTGCTTTTATCTGAATAGGCAGTTAAGATAAAGATAAAGCTTTACATTGTAAACAAGTCATCCAGGACTTTATGTGCCGCAATCAGTTTTATGCCTTTACAGCTGAGTGAGATCTCTGAGTTTCAGCATTTTCAGTCTGATAAGGACAGACATGATGTCCTTGGGGAAGCATTTGGGCAAAGATGCAAGAAACAGACATTTCATGTTAAGGAGGATAATAAACTATAATCCAAGGTTGTCTGATCTCTGGGATAACAGTTTTTACTATCATTTCATGCGAATCTGCACTCCAGTTATGTACTGATTCAGTTAACTTTGAGCTAAAGATTTAATCTGCAGCCACTGATATGAACTACAACACAATCTGTTATGTTGGGCCCAGTGTATATGACAGACAAAAATATCACTTAAACAGGGAAAGCACTGGTGTAATTCATTTCAATGCAGTTTGAATCAGTACCAGATTTTGGTTGCTCATTTTAAAAGTTATAGCCGTTTGGATACTGAGAGAAATTAATGATAAAATTCAGTTTTTAAAAAAACATACAAGTATTTTTGAATTTAGTTTTTAGATGACTATAATCATTCAAACCTTCAAATTCATAAACAGGCCAAAAGTTACAGCTTCCTGGTTATTCATGAGCAACATTTCATCAAGTATGATATTTTGGTTGTCTACATTATCTCCACAACATGAAAATCAGATTCATGCATCCTGATGTGTAATTTGTTCACCAGCTCCAGTGTCCTTCCATTTATGACAATTTCAGCACAAACTGAACCATTTTGAGCTTCATAAACAGATGTTAAGGTGAAAGCATTGAATTGCATACAATTGTACCTAATAAAGCGGCCAGTGAGTGTTTGCTGCCTAAAGGTCATAGGACTGAAAAGAAAATGTGAATTTCAGTTTGAGTTTGTGTGTCCATTCTTAGTCTTAGAAATCAAACCTGCACATGCAAAAGTTATATTCATACCAATAGTCGTGTTAAATGATGATTACATGACCCTAACTGAGCTTGAGATAGAAGCTGGGATGAAGTTGCTAAGAAGCTTAAAGACTTTGCCAGAGGAAGCAGCTCTGTCAACCAACTGTGCCACAGCTAAGAAATCCTATTAGATAGCAGTTGCAGGACTCCTGTGACTCGCCCTGCTTCGTACGGTAACACAATGTGAGTGTCTTGTTGGACACCAAACATTTTGTCAGTCCACGTTATTAACCATTGACATGAAAGTGCAATAAAAGTGAAACATGCTGATGTATATCAGTCGAAGCAGCTTTACACTATTTGCATTTAATTACAAATTGACAGACATGTTCATACAAGCAGGTACATACTGTAATCCAGTGAGGGGAGGGTGGTCTCTTCTGGTGGCAGTGCTATTACAGGTCTTAGTTTTCTCACTAATGTACATTTGATCTACGAGCTTTACAGCAATGCAATGAACTCCCATAAAAAAACCCGACTTTTCCCAGGGTGTGTGTGCTACGTCACTATGCAGCCTCCCTTGTCTCCCTTGTAGGGGTTCTTGTCATCGGAAACACCTTTAATCAGTGGATCATTTGGCAGCAGCCCCTCAACAAAAGCAATCGTGTCTGCACAGTTTGGACCCACCTGATTTTCAGAGGTAGGAGAAAGAACAAATGTAAGCTCTGTAAAAGAACAGGCACAATAACAAACACTTATACTTGTGCTTCAGTTAATTAAGTGTTTATTTCCTCCAATTGTTTCCCCATTTTGTTTTAACACAATAAAGATAATTTGACAGGTTTTTCCACCTGTGATGGCAAAAAATATGAAAGTCTGTCAAAAGAGAATTCACTTACTGGTGTCCTGGCTGTGTTAACTTCCTTCTTCAACTGTTCCAACTCCATTTTCAAGATTTCCTTATCCGACATATCCCGAGCCATCCTGGCTACAACAAGAGATCAAAAGGTCTCACAACAAATGTCTTTAAAATGTTCCCTTGTGAAGGTGCTGCGTTCTCTAGTTTCTCATGTTCCAGTTTTTCCTGAAATATTCATTTTAAAAACACAGCTTTGATAAAATAAACATAAATCCAACAAAGTACATCGGTCATCAGACTTTACCTGTTGAATGACAGGATCCCAAACAATGGGAAATGTGTTGGCTCCCAGGAGCTCTAGTCCTGTCGTGTGGACTCACTGACCGATCTGTGCTGTCCGCTGCTCTTCATCCCAACTGATCCCCCACCCCCCGCTGGTGGCTTTTGGGAAACATCGGCACAGGATTGGACCTGATGTCACCAATCCCCTGCGATAAGATTAAAAAATCAGGAGCCATAACCCCCGAACAGGAAAGAGGAGAGCACACAAATCCTTCCAGATCTGCAGACAAAATGGTGGAGAAAGTGAGACGCTGCAAAAGAAATAATGGATGTGTAATCACACCTGTGGTACACATACAAGATGTAGTGACTTCTATCGATTCTCACTTCATTTTTAACATTATACGGCATCAGCATTTAAATTATTTCAATAGTAGTAGTTTTTGTCAGGGCAGTGTGGAAAATACACCACAAAATGTAAGTGAACCCAATTAAATTATCAGTATAACAGGTAACGAGTAAGTTATGCAAAAAAAGAAAAAGCTACTGATCCTGAACTAAACCTTCAGTAGGACTCTCACTAAGCCATTTTCAGGATCTAGGTTCATCTCATTTATTCAAGATTAACCTCAGACATGGAGTTGTGGAGTAACAGGGAGACGCTCCTGGTCATTGTCACTGAGCACCTCCCTCATTTTCTATATCCTGCTTTAGTTCCACAATTTCAGTCACAACTTTTCATTGCCAAACTATTTTTTAAGCTAACTCTCAAACACTTTATTTAGTGCCTGATAATGCAATATATTGTATTAATATTTGCATATCTTTTTGTTAATGCTCTGCATGCTTATACATGATTTCCATCACTTTTGATTTCCATCACATTCTATCTTTCTTTCTTTTTTTTAGGAACACTTTGTAATATCTGACTAGGAGAAAATAGACTTTGAACTCTGGTGCTTTTGATTTGATTTGATTTGATTTATTCTTTCTTTCAAGCATGTAAAGACAGTCGATATGTCAACACACATAATTTTACACATATCCAACAAATGCTAATCCAATATCAATTTGCTTATACCTAGTACACGCTTGAATGGAGTAGGAAGAAGTCAGACTTATCCAGTCCTACCCCATGACATCATCTTACATCATTGGTTTGCAAGCAGTATCTCTACATAGATAATTCTCTTCTATACCACACAAGTAATATACTAAAGAATTATTACAGAGTGTTAACATTCTTACATAATTACATTCTTAAATAATTATCTTCTACACCACACAAGTAATATACTAAAGAATTATTAATTAAGTGTTAACATTCATACACCACACCCACAATGTTCCATCTGGTTAATCATTAAGCCTGTTCTTGCATATATTTTGATTGACACATACCTTTATATTTATGCTTAAACTCGTCAATTCTATTACTATTTTGCATCAATCTTTATTAATGTTCACAGATTTTTTTTATTTGACTGGTTTGCCTTACAGCAAACATTAATGAACAGTCCTGCTGGCTGTAAAATAAGCAAGTAAAAATAAATAAATAAATGAATAAAAGAGCCTTATTTGGATTTTCTCCAGGTCCCGTGAGTGCTCGCCAGCCAATAGGAGGATGCCATTGCGTTGGCTCAGATACTGTTTTCAAATTAAGAGCTTTTGAGTTACATTGTGAATTAAACACGCTTTCTCTGAAGCCCATAGAAAGGTACTTACTTTTATTTTGATACGCGTAGGCAATTTGGCCGGAAGTCCATTGAATGCAGTGTTGTTGGCGGAGAGGTGATCAGCAGCTATGGCGTCTCCTAGTAGAAAGCAAGTCTTAAGGTTTTTGAGCCAGGTTGGAGCGTTTATTTTGACCCGGTTTGGATTTTGGAACTGCTTCAGTATGTTGATGTTGTTCGCTGAACGAGCGGACTCAAAAAGGTAAAAATAGTGTGTGAATAGGGTGCTGTAAAATAGCTAACAAGCTAGCAGTAACTAATAGAATACGTTACTTTATTCATTCTAAAGTTAACCTAACTTAGCGTCAAACTTGGCGAAATATAATCTCCATTTTCTAGATAAGCAGTTGAAGATACATAATTAGACTAGTGAAGTTTCTGGGCAACGTGTGCTTGCTAACCGACCATTTGTATCTTTAAACGTGACGGCTTATAGGGTCAGTTTTCTAGCAATGAGCAGACCTTGGGTAGAAGGTTGCAGCCATATGGAGTTGTTTAAATTAAGTTAGGTTTTGCCTGTTCTTTGTCCTCCTGTAATTTTAGTCGGTCCTGGGACGTTTTGTAATTTCTCTTCTACTAATTGTAGTTTTAATCCGGCCTCTCTGGACGTGTATTGTTTCAGTTTGTTGTGAGTTGCATTTGCTAAAGACAACCACACCCTCTGAATATCCTGTAATTACTTCAAGGGAAACGTGTACAGCTTTGTTAAACTGCCTGCCTCTCAGCTGGGCTGTTTTCCCTCTCAGTCTCGAAATAGGTGTCTGTAAAGTAAGGCTATTTTGTTGCAACTTACAAAGCCTAGCTGAATTCATGTTTATTAATACTAGGGTTTTTCCTTGAACGTGACTAGCTCCTCGAGGTTCTCTTCATACAACACCTTTAGGTTGTTTGTCTGGTGGTCTTCTGTTGTAGGACACTTCAGGATAGTACTTTGTGTTGTGGAGAAAACATAAAATGAGCAATCAGTGTGAAAACAATAAGGCTGCGATTAGGGTAAACAACTGTGATTATTCTATCAATTAATAGTTTGATCAGTGTGTCTATTAAATATCAGGATAATCGTGATAGGTGCCTTCTAAATTTTCCCAAAGCCAAAGATGATGTATTGATGCTTGATATTGGTTGTTTTGGTCACCAGGCAGCCCAACACACTAAAGTATTCTGTGTACAGATATTATAAAGCAAAGCACAGAATCCTCATATTTAAGAAGCTCTAACCAGTGAATGTTTGGAAATCCCAATTAAATAAATAAAAAAAAAACAATTATGAAAAGAGTTGCTGATCAATTTTCTCAGCTACTCAGTCAATTATTTGTTGCAGCTCTAGAGAACTCACCTCCCTGGTCCAGGTGCTTTGTGCTGAAATCAAAATCAATTTTGGTTCCTCTATATGAAGAAATCTGGCTACAGCTATCAAGCCTACTGTATTAATTCATGCTGCAGTTACTCTGACAACAGTTTTGTCAATTCGTTGTTTGCTTCATAAGACAGCAGAAAGTAGTGAGAATCATTTTCTACAGCCCCATGGCCTTCAAATGTCTTTTGATTTTAACCATCATTGCAAAACCCCAAAATATCAAAGTATAAGTAACCATTGATCTTTGCAGCTCTGTTTTAATTTTCTATTAATTGGCAAAGCTCTAAATACAACAACATTTGACCAGTGGGTAATAGAATTTATAAGTAGTTGCAACCCTAGTGCTAAACAAGTAGCCGTTTTCTGCCATTGCACCAAAACTAATGAAGTGCACCTTGTTTTGTCTATACCTCTCTACAGTACAAAAGAAATACACAGTATAAAGTATGGCACAAATAAAACAGTAGCTGTATAACTGACGTGAAGCTCTTTTGATTGACTCCTCTTCAGGAAGCCGGACATCCATGTGCCCTACCTGTATGTGGACATGGGGGCTGCAGTGCTCTGTGCCAGCTTCATGTCATTTGGCGTGAAGAGGAGGTGGTTTGCAATGGCCGCCGCCATACAACTGGCTGTCAGCACCTACGCATCATACGTTGGAGGACAGGTGCACTATGGGGACTGGCTTAAGGTGAGTCACCTGCTGTGGTTTATAGTAACAAAACTCCACTGGAACACCTGCTGTGTCCATTTTAAGTATGATCATAGTTTTCTTTTGTCAGTGATGATATTGTAGGGAGAGTTGTTAGCAGGAGATCGGCCCAAGTCTTATGTGACATCATACAGTAAAGGAAATAATAAAAATATTTCTACATAAGACAAATTTAATTTAGCAGCTTTGTTGTATAATTCAAGTTTTTATTAACATTTCTGATACATGAAACCATAATGCAACATAATATAGCACTGTACAGGTAACAGAACAAACAGA
Source organism: Monopterus albus (assembly GCF_001952655.1). Lineage (NCBI taxonomy): Eukaryota > Metazoa > Chordata > Actinopteri > Synbranchiformes > Synbranchidae > Monopterus > Monopterus albus. The sequence continues at coordinate 5,070 of NW_018128233.1, read as the reverse complement.
TCTGAGCATGTTAAAGTAGCTGATACAAACATGAAAAGTAAAAACAGTAGAAACGTTTATAAAAGACTTTCTTGATATTTGATCAGATTGCAGGTTGAGAGTCAGCATGGTAATGTCTGTCATTCATTTGAATTAATCCAAAAAAGGCTTTGTCTAACAGAACCGTCCCTGACGACACCTGTCAGTGCTAGTCGGTATTGTTTGACTGTCGCTGTTGTAGGAGGGACCCGTCTGCTGTCAGTGGCGCACATTACTTTTATACATATAATACTTTCTCTAACAGACCACCATCATTTTCCTCATATTTCTTCTCATGTGTTTAAGATCTATTTGGTTAAATATTCCACTGTTTGCTATTAGGATCTCAACGTCATTGACGCTGCACTGACATTGCAAGTTCAGCTGTTCAGTTCCAATTAACAGCTCAGCATTTTTTTTTTTTTTTTGTGATCATTATTCAGGATCAGTCTGAACGTGTAAGGTGTCATCTCACAGGACGTGATTTTACACATATGGTCTGACATGTTCCCCTGCCTCTTCTCTCAAATCTCAGCTTCTTTAGAGGTTATTTTTTAAGGCTCTTTGATGCTGTAGCTGCATTGAAATTTTCAAATTAGATGCCTCGTTTGAAACACTTCTGTCCCCCACCTATTGAATTTTGACTGTTCATAGGTCAAATTGCCTGAAAATTGGATGCATCAGATTTAGAAGAACATATGAAATTGGCTTTTATCAGTGTTGAAATATTAATTAAAAAGAAAAATAATGTGTCACCACTACCAGTCTGAATACAACCTTATAATGTTTTATCAAAGACTGACATTGTAGCAGACATTTGCCTTCATTTATAGCTTGATCTTTGTTGCCCTGCAGGTACGATTGTATTCCAGAGCGCTAGCGATTATTGGAGGCTTTCTGGTTCTGGCCAGCGGGGCAGGGGAGGTGTACAGGCAGAAACCTCGCAGCAGATCCCTGCAGTCAACGGGACAAGTTTTCCTGGGAGTCTATCTCATCTGCATGGTAAGACCCAAGTCAGTTTTTATAGGTTGTTGATATTGGGAAGGGTTCAGTGAGAAATTCTGGCACGACAGCTGAAATGAGACCAGTACGATTGTTTAAAGAAAAACTGAGCAGACAATGGAACACACTGCTCTGTGACCGCTGCAGATAAGAACCAGATTTCGTCTTCTGCTCCAAGATTAGTAGAATGGCGAAGAAGTAATTGGCAAGTAGATAATTACTCTCTGATTCCAGATTTTTAAAGGTAGGGTTGGTGACTCTTTTCAGAAGCATATTTTGTTACACCTTGAAATTCTCATTTTCTCATTACTCGTCCCAAAAAAAAAAAAAACATTGGATAGCCTACTTGCCTGTCACGTGCATTGGGGCAGAACTCCACTGTCCGGAGGAGAGGAGAATTGTAAACGTGCGACCGTGTAGAGACACAAATGATACGCCGTCGTGTAAATAAGATAAATAACATAAGGCTATGTTCTTTTATTAAACTAAATAGCCTTGTTATTTATCTTATTTACACGATGGCGTGTCATTTATGTCTCTACATGATCGCCCCCCCAAAACTGTAAGCCTAGGGGAAACGCTGCAAACCTGATGATGATGATGATGATAATGATAATAATAATAATAATGTATGCACTTAATTTCTGCATATGTCAGATCACTGCTGTACAAACCAGTCATTTTAAATAATGCTGTACCACTTTGCCCCCACTAGGTGTACTCGCTGCAGCACAGCAAGGAGGACCGACAGGCCTATCTGAACCACATTGCAGGGGGAGAGATCACTCTGATGCTGCTGGAGGTGCTGTTCGGGGTGCTGGCTCTAGCCTTCCTCTCCGGCTGCTACATCCGCTTGGCCGCCCAGATCCTGGCTACTGTCCTCCCCCTGGTGATATTGCTCATTGATGGCAACCTGGGCTACTGGCACCACACTCGCAAGGTGGAGTTCTGGAACCAGATGAAACTGATAGGACACAACGTGGGCATCTTTGGTGCTGTGCTGATCCTGGCAACTGATGGTTGAACCTTCAGTTTCTCACAGACAACTTTCCAGGCCCAGATGTCTGCACATGACGGGATTGTTGGTCTTTATGTCACAGCTCAGCTTTGTGCTCCAAACTGCTGTTGCTCAGTGACCTCTCCGGATTCAACCACTCCAAGTCTAGACGGTTGGCTGTAAGCCAGTTTAATGGTCTTTGCCTACCACTCTGTAAACTTTGCTTTTGCAAGGAAAAAGAAAAACCTTAGCTTCCTATTTTCAATTTAATAATTTATTTGGTTTTATGTTTATATTTCTGTCTGTTCATGCTCATTCGGAGCCAGAAGGAAAACAAATACAAGATCCAGCCATCTGGGACAGCTAACTGAAAGAGATGTACACTCACCGGCCGCTTTATTAGGCACATCTGTACAATTGTAGGCAATTCAATGCAACACTTCCTCCTCAACATCTGTGTTTATGAAGCTCAGGATGTTTCAGTTTTTGGTGAAACTGTCATAAATGTATAAATTCAATTATATGTTTATTATTGAGGTCACAGTTAAAGGTGCTTTTGTACTGGACTACAATATATTCAGAGGTGTTTCTGTATTTTTGTCCTCTCCAGCTATTAGAATACTAGAAAAGAAGGATGAATTGAGATGAATTTAACATGTTGGCAACAGTAAAATATTGTAGTGTAGTGTTATTCCCTGTTGCATCAAGACACCCCGTCCTGTCCAAGTAAATTACCACTACAAACCATAAGTAAATCATTTATTGCCAGCTAATAGATAGTAATGAAAATACTGTAAGAAAAAAATGCTTTAATACTTTAAATACTCATGTTTTTTTTTTAATGACGTTCAAGAGATTTGTTTGCCATTTACACAAGTACCGACAGTACAGGTACATAGGAATGTGTTGTGCATATCTCTTGAGTCTGCATACAAAAAAGTACAATGTAAATAGAGTGCAGGAGATAAAAGCAAAGAAAAATGTACACAACTATGCTGAAAAAGAATCTGGTTTTTGTCACTAATATACAAACAATAAAACTTTATTTTTAATGTTTTGCTATTATGGGAGTGTTAATACTAATGTGTAATGTGCCAGGGCAGTTGAATATGGCGGCTGAATGTACGGAGCTAATTTAAAAATACGTAATGTTTTGTATGTGGGGGCTTAATTTGCAAAGTGAGTGAAATAAATGTAGTGGAAGAAGAACTATATTTACGTTAGAAATGTGAAGTAGAAGTGTAAACTAACATACAATGGAAATAGTCAAGTAAGGTATAAGTACCTGAAAATTTCACCTAAGTGCAGCAACACCTTGAGCCACTAATGTAAACAGTTTAAGGTGTTATGCTGTCTGTTGACCGTTAGGGGACAGCTGCACTGATACACGTCGTTAGGAGCTCAAACTAAAGTAGGCGAAGAAGAACCACTTCCTGTTCAAATCCAAATAAACTAGAAACGTTGCTTCAGAAAATGTGAAACCACGTGTAAAAACGTCTTTAATATGTAACTTATCAGTGTTATGTCGGAGGTGTGCATGGACTTGCAAAGTCGTCTGGGAACAAAGTGGAAAGGTCTGTGTAACGTTTCTTTAGATCGTAGAATGATATTTTCACCTGCTGAGCTAGAGCTAAGTTAGCTAACTTGGCGAAACAGGTGTGTATACAAATAAGTGCAATGAAAATAGAGTACAGTGGATAAAAGCAAAGAAAGATGTACACAACTACGCTTTCTACAGCTTTTACTAATATATTCAAAAATCTGATTTTTGTCACTAATATACAAACAATAAAACATTTTTAATATTTCACTATTATGGGAGTAAACAGGTGTTCCTGAACTGATAACTGCCCAGTGAGACGCAGACCACAACCTCTCGCCCTTCAGGTAGCAGAAAGGTACTGTGATGGATAAAATTATGGCTGTGTGCTGGAACCAGTTTATTTACTTGGAATATAGTTAGCTCAAGATGACTTAAAATTGATGTTTACATCCAGAACAGAGTAAATAGGTAATGCTCAAACCCCATGTAAACGATTGTATATCTAGATTGTTATGTTAGTGGCACAGCTGTATTTTCTGCTGGAGTCAGTGGGCAGTTGTACACTAGAGTTTGAGTGATCCAGAGAATAATTCTTTGTGTCCACTTTGTCCTTCGATCCTTGTTAATGAAGTCAGCTCATTGTAGTATTCTGTACACATGTGATTTACATTTGCATGTTGATGCCTGTCTTTCTGTGGTTCAGTTTCCCCTGGAGCCGTCCATCTGGGTTGCAGTGAAGAGATGCTCGCCATCCATGTTGTGTGTTCAAGACGACTTTTACAGATGCTGAGCATCATGGGCAGGTATGAAATTCAACAGTTTAAGCCAGTACTACTGTGTATGTCAGTGTTGTATTTATTGGAAGATGGAACTGTAGTCCACTGAGTAACAGCGTTATTTTTTCCTCATAATCATGGAAATTAATACAGAAAATACACAACAGTGTGTTTAAATCTAGACCAGATATGGAGAAACAGTCGTACAGTATTTCACCTCAGTCAAACTTTCCATAATGTCTTGTAAATAATTACAGTTTGGAAAAAGTTAGCCTTTTATAGTTGTAGTATACAAACATTAATTAGTACTAAACATTCCTCAGGCACAAGTTGGAGGTGGCATCTAATGAGAACA
>NW_018128233.1:0-177 GCF_001952655.1 Monopterus albus | reverse complement strand
GGTTTTTTTTTTTTTTTTTTTTTAAGCAAAAAACAAATTGTAGCTCCCTAGGGACTACAGTATATCTATACAGTAACTACATTTAGCCATTATGGGTAGCTCATAGCAAGGGTTTGTATCAGTATGGAAGTACGTAAACACTTGGTGTTTATTTACAGCTGAGAACAGTTCAGATTT
>NW_018128232.1:339694-344172 GCF_001952655.1 Monopterus albus | reverse complement strand
TTGGTTATGTTTAGGCAGAAAAACTACTTTGTTTGGTTTAGAGGGAAATTTTTTTGGTTAGATTTAGGCACAAAAACTACGTGGTTACATCTAGGTGGAAAAATACTTGGTCAGGAACAAAACCACATTGTTATGTTTAGAAATAAAATCTCTTGAATAACATAAGCCACACACTCTACTTGACATCAGCTCTCCTGAAGGAAAGTCCTGTGTTTTTAACATGGACTTTGTGTCTTTTCTCGTGTCAGTACAGATGCTAGATGTCACCTAACTATAACACACAACATTTTGCTTTAATAACCTGCTGACACAAATGACATGTACTGTTGTAATTTGCAAGAGGACAGTCTCAGTTTCATTAGAACTACTTTCTGCTGAAGAACTGTGCAACAGTGGATCCCAAACAACCCACACCCAACTCGTCAACCTCAACCTCACTGGACAATCACTCCCCTCCTCACAAATCCCTTTTAACCCCTGCAGTCAGTGGTACATAATCACATTCGAAAGCAAATGCTCTGGTGAGGAACCTACTAACCTAAAACTGTTGCGGGTTGTTTCTCCACAGGTAAACGGATGTGTTTAGGGGAGCACCTGGCCAGAATGGAGCTGTTCCTTTTCTTTACATCTCTCCTCCAGCACTTCACCTTCTCTGCTGTTCCTGGAGAAATGCCCAGCTTGGAGGGTGTGCTGGGCTTCACCTATTCCCCACAGGAGTTCAGGATGTTAGCCGTGGCTCGCTGATGTTACCAGGCTCTTCAACTATCCTCATCCTAGAAGCAAAAAACAAACACAGATGAGAGGGATCTCCACTCTGAGATAAAAACACCTCTGTGAACCTTACATCTAACAATGGCACCTGATGATGACTACATATGTCACTAAGCTTTCTACTACAACAATAACAGTGCGGTGTGTAGTTTAGCTGACAGGTGTCTCTGTGCCTGACTCTCCAGTCAATCTCACACTAAATAAAAAATTATACCAATTACACTGATAAATATTTGCTGTTATCTGGTGGTATAATAGTGGTAAAACGGTGATAGTCGATCAAGGAATATTTTAAATGGAAGATGCATAAATGATTCCTCTTTGCTTTTACATATACAGCAGGACAGTTTTAGAGAAGTGTCTTTCAAGATCCTTTTTATCTTCACTGGAGTAAGACAAAATGCATACACACATCATAAATAATATGTTCTGTTGCATATACAGTAGATGATTACCTTCATCTAAAAACCATGTCTAGGCCACTGTGCTTTCTTTAACTACAGCCATAAATTATTTCCAGTTGATCATCACAGTAAGTATTCAATTAAAAAAAATCTGTATGAGGGAGGGTGTATTGTGTCCTTATATTGACAGGTGATTTTACATGTGTTATCAACTGACTGAAAAGGTTATTAAGTGAGTTAAGTGACATTGTGGTGGTGGTGAGACTCTGAAATGCAAACAAATGTTTTGTGTGTTAAGGTTTTTGAGAATGAGGACCCAAGTGCAGATAAAAACCAAAGACTGGGAATGGGAAACACACCTTCAAATAACCACAAAGTAAACCAGGCAACCAAGAAATACAGTTCAAAAACAAAGGGGAGAAATAGCTAAACAAAGGTAAATACAATGTGACTAACATCTAGGAAGTAACCTAACATAAATACTAAATAAGGGCAAAAACTAAGAAATTGAAAAAAACCCCTGAAAGAACAAACATTGGAGGAGAAGCAAAGCTGGGGAGCTAATCACAATGAACTACGAAAATAGAACTAACACACTTAAGTGAAAAAAGCATGAAACAATCCAGGAAGAGAAAAGTCACAGCCGAGGGTGGTAACTGGTGAACTAGGAGTGAAAAGCAAGGAGTGAAGCACTGATGAAGCAGCTACTGAGGCATGTGAGGTGAATTTAAAGGCTGAGCCAGGGAAGCAAATGAACAACATGTGAAGGCAATCAGTGGCAGTGTAAAGCTGGGGCTGGTGAAAGAGCAAGAGACAGGAGATGACTACAAAATAAAAACACAAAACAAGAACTCAACCAAAACCACAACAGTTTGTATAATGAAAACTGCATTGGTCAATATACCTGATGTTTCAAAAATCACTGACAGACAAAAAGGATTACAGTCAAATACGGTTTGAACAGATACCTATATACCATATGCCTTACATATCTACTGTTTCTAAGAAAATAATGGCATGTAAGCAGTTCTTTGTTGCTGTGATCCTATATGTAAGCTTCCATGTGAAAGCTGGTCTTCATTGCAATTATAGCATTTTTCAGACAAAATGTGGAAAATGTCTAAACAGCGTGTAGCAAACAATCACTGATTAATCATAACATTTGCAGGAGGAATACATTATACTGGAGACTAAAGATCTTCCAGTATCCAACATTTATCACAAAATTCTATGCATTACAGTTTTATATCTTTATGTTTGAAGCCTGAAATGTGGCAAAAGGTCGCAAAGTTCAAGGGGGCCGAATACTTTCGCAAGGCACTGTATGTAGAAAGGTCACGGTCTTCTTCCCCGTTGAAGGGGTCCTCTTCAATCTCAGACTCACCGGGCTCAGTGAGTGAGATCCTTGGCATGGTTTCCCATAGAGATTGGTATTGAACCATCTCATAGGCAGGGGGCAAGGGATATCTATTATCAATGGCAGTCTTGATACACTTTAGACAAAGATACCTAATGCAGGGGATGCAGCCGCATCCACACAAGGTCAGCAAAGTAACTGCTGCCACAAAAGATGTAAACAAAGAAATCAATAAATTTTTCCACTTGCCAAAAAAATTTAACAAACCTATCAGTGTAATTTTTAATTTCTTAATGGTCAGCCATCTCCTCTGATAAAATTTCAACCCTGTCAGGGCCCTAGCAATGGAGCCATCAGGAATGTTATTTGGAATGTAAGTACAACACTGTTGCCCAGTCATATTACAAACACCCCCTTTTTCAATCAGAATGAAGTCTAATGCCAACCTGTTCTGGTACGACATAAGAGAAGTGGCTGCCAGTTGCTCCTGAAACCCAACAACTAAATCTCTAGTAAGATTAGTAAGACACTGAACATTAAACTAGACATAGGACAGTATACAAATATATTTATCAAACTGTCTTAATTGCTCTTGCTGTGGCCACACAGAGCAGTCAAGAATGTCACATGCATCTACCATTAAAGTGGAAGTTTTACCCAAATTAAAAACCAACTCGAGTGGAATCAGGACATTAGCTCTTTTCTCACGGTGTATGTGGGACCTTGTTTCCCACCACAATATGGGTACCACTATAACTAGGCTAACGAGGCCCAGTACACATGGAACCATACCAGGACAACTGTCTAAACTTGAAGGTGCAAAAATCACTTTTTGTTGCTCATGCTATGAAAAAATAGCTCCTCAAGTCATTAGCTCTTCTTTTTATGTAGCTGGTCTGTTCATGAGCAATGGTGAAACATGGAAGAGACAATGTCGTTTTGCTCTCTCTACCTTACGTAACTTTGGCTTGGGCAAAAGCATCTTAGAGCACAATATCTGTGAGGAGATCCGATACCTGCAGGAGGAGACAAAGAAGGAGAAAGGTAGCTTACACTGAGTGCAGAACAATGTGAGCTTATAATCCTACATAGCATCAACATCTCTTATGTAAAATAGCCTTATCTGAAGAGTGGAAATCTCTTCTTCAGGTGAACTCTTCAGCCCAGTAGCCCTCTTCAACAATGCTGTGTCCAATATTATTTGCCAGCTGGTGATGGGGAAACGGTTTGACTGCAGCGATGACAAATTCCAGATAATGCTGAAGTATATCTCTGAAACTCTTCAAGTTGAGGGCTCCATATGGGGTCTAGTAAGTGTTATATATTGTCAGGTTTGCCCAGCTGCACCTGCCTTTCTCACTCTCTCTTTTTCGGCCCCTGATCCCACCACCTATATGGGGTGCCGAATGTAAAAATAGCACTTACACTAGTTTTCTCACATTTAGCTGAATGTGACAAGTTTTCTCACATTTAGCTATAGTGACAAATTAAATACACTAAATGTATTTAACACTAAATGTTAAATGTAAATGTAAATGTTAAATGTCTCGCCAAGTGTAAAACTGAATATTTAGTAGCTCCACAGCCTTGCCCTGTTACAGCGCAGCACACAGCCCCGCCCATGATGCTGAACTCGAATCAATGATGCTGACTCAAAGACCTCAAATACAGCCCCGCCCACACCTGACTCTGGGTTTGAGGTCTTTGAGGTAATTGGTGTTGGTGCCCTATCCTAGGCAAGTTGTTGAAGTTAGACATATTTTGGACAGGAAAGCACTACGTATTTTGTATTCTTCATTGATTTTACCATACTTAGAGTATGGCGTTGAAAACTGGGGAAACACATACAAAAGCTCACTTCAACCATTGTATATATTACAAAAAAGAGCGATAAGAATTGTGCATAAGATGGGATACAGGGATCACACCAATGGAGCTTTCATACA
>NW_018128232.1:329975-339486 GCF_001952655.1 Monopterus albus | reverse complement strand
TGTAGAACAAAATTATCCATGTAGTAATACTGCTTGCAAACCAATGATGATAAGATGATAAGGGGTAGGACTAGATAAGTCTAACTTCTTCCTACTCCGTTCAAGCATGTACTAGGTATAAGCAAATTGAAAATATATTTGTGGATATGTGTGGAATTATGTGTGTTGACATATTGACTGTTGTTACATGTTTGAAAGAATAAATAAAATCAAAATCAAATCAAGTTTTCTACAAAGCGCATAATGAACACAACTGTCTATTGTGACTGGCCTGTGGCTGTGTGTTAGATTTTTACCCGGTTCTTTTATTGAACGCGCAAGAAGAGAAGACAGGAGAAGATTGTATAAAATCAACAGAAAGTTCACTCAAAGTCTGGGCACAGGTGAAGTCATACAGCACTGGGATCAGAGAGACAGAGCTCACGCAGGGTCAAGTGGCTCACCTGAACAGAAGAAATTTCTTCAACCCATGCAAAGGATATATTTGTCTCTTTTCTGTTGTATTGTTTATGCCAACAATAAAAAACCACAGGCTGGCTGGGTCTGTGATCACAGAGTTGGGGGCAGCTGTGGCTCAGGAGGTTGAGTAGGTTGTTTCCTAACCAGAGCATTAGCAGTTCGATTCCAAGTGTCCTTGAGCAAGACACTGAACCCCCAATTACTCAAGACTGAGATTGAAAGAAACCAGATTGTTCAGGCAGAGCTCAGGAAACAGTTTGAATATTTAATACTCAATGTGTGTATTCTAGGTTTGTATTTTGAATAAATTCTGTTCACCATGGGGCTGTAAGACCAGTCCACAAAGTTGTCTGCTTGTGTCACCATCTTCCAGCCAGACACAAACACTGTTTTGTGTCTTCCCAGACATATGAGGAACACATTCCCATAAACATCAGATAGCTGTGGATGCAGGAGCAGGGAATAAGTGACCTGTTGTCTAATATGTGACTCTGGTAAGTTTCACACATTCCTGGACAATATATTAACATTATAATGTAATGTTAGTGAGTTTTAGCATTGTTCTATACTATAACCTTCTGAAATATTATGTTGGCTTAACTTGACTTAAGAATTGACAAGCAAATCAACTCAGTTCTTGTTTTTGTCAGTTCGTTTTTCTACTCTGGGTGGAGTTAAGTGGAATCGTTGGAGCCACACGTACACTGTACTTCTCTAAGGTCTACGCCAAAGCCCGCTGAACCATGAGGCATCTGCCCTACTGGCTGTGCTAGAGTAAAGCCAAAAATATATATTACACATTTTTAAACAAAGATTTGTAGTTTTCTTATCCTTACCTAAATGCCAGTTCAACTGGTTTTAAATCATTTTAATAAAAAACATGTGTGGCACATGGAAATATTTCAATAAATATAATCATTACATAATGTATGTGTGAAATGAATTACTCATTAGCTGAACCAGAAAGTCTGTCTTCCAGCTGTCATTGCTCATGTCTCTTATTTCTCACTTGTCACTGTACCTGATTTCAATTTGACTACTGCATTATAAAAATAACTGTCAAATAAATATGTGTCTATACCTGCATGGATGTTTGGTTGCATCTATTCTGATGGTGTCAGTTTGTAAAATTGTTTCCTTGCTTTATGCAACAGCACAGATGCAACACGGTCACCTGTGCTGATGTGTCAAATAATTTCTTGCAATTTACTGCTTCGTGTTGAAATGAAATGCAGAAATTTTAGCTGTTTTTATTTTCTCCTGAGTGCAGGCCTCCGCATTTTTCATCTCTGCACTAAAACTGAGATCGCTGCTACAGTGTGAAACACTTTTAGAAAACAATGTATTTATTAATTTGCAAGAAAACCAGTCTTTACAGTTTTTAACTCAATTTCCTGAAAATTCAAAACGCCTCACATTTCTCTATTTGTGCACAAACATGACACTATACAGTGCATCCAGAAAGTGTTCATAGCGCTGACCTTTTTCCACATTATGTTACAGGCTTATTCCAAAATGGATTAAAGTTATTATTGTCCTGATGACTGCAGCAATATACAAACAGATCCTTGATGAAAACCTGTTCCAGAGCGCTCTGGACCTCAGACTGGGGCGATGGGTCATCTTTCAACAGGACAATGGGCCTAAGCACACAGGCAAGATAACAAAGGAGTGTCCTTGAGTGACCCAGCCAGAGCCCAGACTTGAACCCAATTGGAAAATGGCTGTGCGCCGACACTCCCCATCCAACCTGATGGAGCTTGAGAAGTACTGCACAGAAGAATGGGAGAAACAGCCCAAAAATAGTTGTGCCAAGCTTGTAGCATCATACTCAAAAAGACTTGAGGCTGTAACTGGTGCTTCAACAAAGTATTGAGCAAAGGCTGTGAATACTTGTGTACATGCGATTTATTCCCCCCCCTTTTTTAATAAATTTGCAAAGATTTCAAACAAACCTTTTTCATGTTGTCATTATGGAGTATTGTTTGTAGAATTTTGAGGACAATAATGAATTTAATCCATTTTTTTAATAAGTAACATAAAGTGTGGGAAAGTTAAGTGCTGTGAATACGTTCTGATGCACTATGTAGTTTTGCTGCTGTGCTACATTTGATCATACTTATTTTACAAATGACACTGCATTTAAAATCAAATCTACAAGAATCATCATATACAAAAAAACCATAGAAGCACTGACATATCTATAGATCACAAATGGCAAATCCATGACACTGATTTGGCCTTGTCACAGAGTGACAAGGCAATCGACTGCCGTTTCAAGTTGACACCAGTGCAGTAAAAAAAATAAAAATAAACAAAAAACAACAAAAAACCCTAAGACCAGACAGCTAGTAACCCACGATATCAAAGATAAATGTTTCTCTACAGTGCTCTTCACTCTGAACTTCCACCAACCCTAAACTGAAAAAATAACCATGATTAAGTATAATCTCAACAGCAGCAATCAAAACTCTCCTGTTATAATCTGAAGAAACTATATGAATGCTTAATCTGACATTTGGATCAAAAGCTAATGTTAATCATGTGGAGATTTCTACTGTACAACTTCACAGATCATAGCTGATTATTGATCACTGAATAAGATTCAAGATATTCAGAGGCCTGTCAGCACGCTGCCCGTGGAGAGGTCAAGTCACACTTGAGGACTTTAGAACATACAGTGCATCCAGACAGTATTCACAGCGCTTACCTTTATCCACATTTTGTTAGGTTACAGCCTTATTCAAAAATGGATTAAATTCATTATTGTCCTCAAAATTCTACAAACAAGACCCCATAATGACAATGTGAAAAAGTTTGAAATCTTTGCAAATTAAAAATAAAAAAACAAAACAAAACTGAGGCTGTAATTGGTGCTTCAACAAAGTATTGAGCAAAGGCCGTGAATACTTGCGTACATGCGATTTATTCCCCCCCTTTTTAACAAAAATTTGCAAATACTTCAAACCAACTTTTTTCACATGTGTGAGAAGTGTTGCCCATTGGATTCAAAGCGCTGACATCATAGACACAAACACACACACACACACACTGCTTTATATGATGGGGCTTGCTCCATTTCAGTAAAAACAAACAAACAAACAAAGTATAGTTAAACATCGTTGGTAGCCAGCACCAAATACAGTAATCATTTTCTCAAATACATCTAAAGCATGTTTCATCAGTAGGACAGTAGTAAGATGACACAGTTGTACATACTTCAGCAATCTGAAGTTTCATTTAGTTAGTGTTAGCATTCAAGTAACCCTTAAGGGCTCTGATTCTTAAAACTGTTAAGCATTCATTTACAGCTCTGTCACTCCTGACCACACCATTAGAGGTATAAGAGAGCAAAGACTAAACTGATTACAGCAAGAACTCAGCTGAGCCTGCAGTCATAGCAAACACACAGGGCAGAATGGAAACATGTTCAAAGTATATCGTTGAGACCATGTGTGCTTCAGTTGGGTGGCTTCTTGGTCTGTGTTTGATAAAGTGCTCACTGATCCCAATCGGCTCATCTGTGACCCCCAGTCCTCCCGAGTGCTGAGAGCAGATGTGTTTAAGGTCACTTGAGTGGTCACCTGTGGGAGGGTATTTTTATCCATAACTGAACTTGGCTCTGTGACAGGATCTACTTAGAGGCAGTAGCAGGCATGCTGATGGAGAGCGCCCGGCGGGGGGCATTTGAAACCTGCCGCTGCTGGGACAAGAAAGACTGGCCAGGAGCCAGCAGAGGAGAGCTGAGGCCACCAAGGCGGGATTCAAAGGCCAGCTTCTGGAAGTTCAGACCCTGAGGACAAACAAAGATAAATTTGCAGTATACACCAAGTGTCAATGTCATAAAAAGCTGGATTCCAGGCAGACAAATTGTGGTAATTTTATCTTACCGTGTTATACCAAGCTGTGACAATCAGCTGCTCCTCATACTCTCTCAACTTGGCCTGCTCACACTGACGCTAATAGGCAAAATTAAATTAGAAAACAAAAAGTCCTTTAAACACATCCTGTGTTGTCATAATGCAAAAATTTAAACAAAACTAGTCAAAATGCAGATTTACTTCCAGGTTGAGAATCTGCTTGTCCCGGTCTGCCAGCTGGTTCTTCAGAGCCTGGATCTCAGCAGTGGCTGGATTCAGTTTGGGGTCCAATGCTCGGATCACCTACAAGCAGTTAATGGAAGGACAATACTGAAATACAGTACAGTACAGTACTAATACTGGCAATACTTCAAATAGTGAATTCAGCCTTGTGCTTTATTTATTCACATGACTGGAATAAAATCCCAAAACAAAAAGACAAAATATTCTTTCATTACTCACATTGCGAGCTTTCTCCAGGTACATTTTGTATCTCTCTTCCATGGCTCGCATGTCGTCATCTTTCTTCTTCAGAGTGGCCATCAGCTCATCTACCTTCAAGGCTTTGAGGTAAATGGAAAATCATGAGCTCTAATATTATACGGTTGTGTGTTGATGCATTTTGCACCCCAGAGGTTGCAGTAGTGGTTCCATATACTGACACCATCTTATGACTGGTGACCTGACACTTACAGGTTTGAGTGTTGTCAGGCTGAAGGTCCTCCAGCAGCTCTTTCTTCTTCATGATTTCATCCTGAGCCTCATTCAGCTGCACCCTGAGGAAACAATTTTGTTTTTACCTCAATCTATCAGAGAACATGGAAATTCATTTCACTTTACTCATAGCACTGACCCAGGACTCGTACTTACATGTGTGCATCAAGTTTGCGCTTCAGGGTTGACTGTAAATATAAATTAAGTTACAAGTTAGTTTTGCACTGCAAAATAAACAAAACACTGTTTAAGGACTATGCCTTTAAATCTGTTTAAATTTTTTACTGAAATGATAAATTAGAAAGATCTTCTTGTGTAATGTCATGAAAGTGCGCAGTCTACTAGCCTAATAAGACTATTTCAGTGGGACAGTGTTCTCTGTATTGGTGCCGGCGCATGCCGGCATACTCACATCATCAGGTTTGGCTGCTTGATTCTGCAGAGCTTTCTGGAGGTCCTCGACCTGCAGCTGCAACTCACTGACCCGCTCTCGACTCAATCTACACATCAATTACAGAGGAAGGGTATGTTAACATGCAGGAAGCAAACTTTACACCTCAGAGCGACCCATTATGAACAACAAGGCAGCTATGAGTACAAAGAAAGGAACCTCTTTCACATCTATCTCTGACTGACAGATATGAACCCTGTTAACCTGTTCTCAGTGTCCAGTTCACTGCATGTCTTATGTGCGTCCTCCAGCTGGGCCTGCAGAGCAGTGATCTTCTCCCTCTCATACTCCTCCTGCTGCACTCTCAGCATCTTGTTCTCATGCTGGAGCCTGATGAACTTTTCTCTGAACAATCACACAAAAGTCAGTATTCACACACCACACTGGAATATA
Source organism: Monopterus albus (assembly GCF_001952655.1). Taxonomy (NCBI): domain Eukaryota; kingdom Metazoa; phylum Chordata; class Actinopteri; order Synbranchiformes; family Synbranchidae; genus Monopterus; species Monopterus albus. The sequence continues at coordinate 333,609 of NW_018128232.1, read as the reverse complement.
AAAAACAAACCCTGTGTTGTCAGAAACAGTATCCATTACCTGTACTCTACTACTACTTTTGGCTGCTCCCCGTTGGGGGTCGCCACAGCGAATCAACTGTTCACATGCATACATTTGGCACGTGTTTTACACCGGATGCCCTTCCTGACAAAACCCAAAGTGGGATATAAATATATATGCACTAATGTGAGCAATTTAGAGTCAACGTAACCTGCATGTCTTTGGACTGTGGGAGGAAGCCGGAATACCCAGAGAGAACCCACGCAAGGACAGGGAGAACATGCAAACTCCTAAGAGAACAGCCCTGAACCTAGAACCTTCTTACTGTGAGGCAACAGCGCTAACCACCGCGCTGCCCATCCATTACCTGTGCTCAATTGGAATTAATTCAGCGGCCAGGTTATCATGGCTGGGGCTGCCAGAAGGAAGCATCCCTACATGAAAAGAGCAGATACATTTCAGAATATCAAAATGACAAGCAGCATCATTCCAGTCAGATTTGACTTTCCAGTGAGATACCTGCTTGGAAGAGCTGGTGTTGTTGAACCTGAGTGCATCGCAACTCCTCATTGATCTCCTTCAGAGAATCTCTCTCAATGATGATCCTCTAGTGGCGGCATCAAGGTTTTTAAAACAAAAGTCTTAATGTCAGTAAGAAGAGTTTAAAAATCTTTGGCATTTCTTCTCAACATATTTCAAAAGCAGTCGCACCTCTTTCTCTTTCATCACAGTTTCATGCTTCTCCTCCAACTTCTTCATCTCAAAGGCCAGGTTGTCTGCTCGCCTCGTCTCCTCAGACAACTTCCTGTGTAGCTCTCGGACCTGACACAATGTATATGTAAACACAAATAAAGTAATATGATGCTTTAAATACATTTTCCTAGCAAATGCCATTTAATATAATCACTGAAACGTGTCTCTCTGCTGCAATACTAACAGGCTGTTCTTTGTGAGATTCATAAAGTGACTGATTTCAGGGCAGACTCTCCTTTGAAATATCAACCATGCTTTGTGCATCATTCACCTGTCTCTTATAAGTCTCGAGCTGCGCACGAGCAGCATTGGCCTTGCGCAGCTCTTCCTCCAAGCTGACGGTGTTGTGCATGTATGTCATGTTATTCTCCTCCAGCAGCTTCATCTGCCTCTTCAGATGACCCAGGTTCTCCAGTTTACGCTTGTACGTTTCCACTGAGGCCTCCAGCATCACCACCCGATCTGAGCAGTTCCTATAGGAATAACAGAGGGGGGGAAAAAAAATAATAATAATAATCAACACCACTATACAATATTCAGAAAGCACAAACCACCACACATACAGCTCAGTGTTCCCATATTAACTTAAAAAAAATGAATAAAAATACTCATGGATCGGGATAATGATCTGGATCACAACCAAAATGTAACGATTGCTCCATAGGAAATAACATATCCTCCATGGCGGAGGTATACATTAGTGAACATCTCACGAGGAAACTGTACTGTTGTGGCGTTTCAAGTGTACAAGTAATAAGTGGATAAAATAAAGTAGGCTAATTATAGCATTAGTATCACTGGATGCGAGATACACCTGACATCAATTTGAAAGTGAAAATTGGATGCATCTCACACCTCTTATAAGGACCACCATTTCTCTCACTTTCATCTTTTCCTTGCATCTTAATCCCACCCACGTGAGGTACAAAGAAACGATATGAGGAAAACAGGAGGAGAGAGGACCAAGCAACAACCTCCTAGGCAAGGAAACTATGCCAATATGGAAGTGCCAAAACCTGCACTTTCTTGAATGGCCACTTGAGGCTGGCACCAAAACAGTTAATCCCTATAACCTCCCATGTTAAAATGCCCAATTTTACAGCAGAAATAAACACTTATAGCCTGTTACAAAAAACAGTTTTGGTCTCTTTAGTTAATTTCCCCTTCTAACTGTATATGGGGGTGGGGGTGAGGGGCTCAATTCTATTGTGACAAAAATGTATGCATAATTAGGGCATGGTCACTGAGTGTCCATCACTTTGTATGTTTAATGGGTGTGTTCAATAAAGACATGAAAGATCATGACTGTTTGTTTTTATCAGCTTAGAAATATTGTGTTAGGTGATATTTGTAACTTTGGTGAAGATCAGATAACATTTCATGACCAATTTATGCAAAAAACCTGAAAATTACAAACAGTGCCATTACTTTTTCTTGTGACTGCATGTCAGTTCAGAGTACAGTAAATACCTAATGAAGATTTAATGATAAAAAAAAGCGTAAGCCTGTAAAACATCTACAGTACAAGTAAAACTGTGGGTGTACTTTGTTCAGTGGTTCTTTCTTCTATTATTTTCTACATTGTAGATTAATAATTAAGACATCAAAACGATGAAATAACATATGGAATTATCTAGCGAGCCAAAAAAGTGTTAAACACAGCTAAATAGGTTTCATGTTTTAAATTCCTCAAAGTAGCCACTGTTTGCCTTGATGACAGTATCTTAACCAGCTTCACAAGGAACTCACCTAGAACAGCTTCCAGTTAAAGCTGTGCCTTGGCAGAAGATAACTGGTGAGATTTCTTTGAGTCATTTTGTACTTTGGTAGTGTTGCTATAAGTAATAGTAACGCAACTGCTCAACTAATTAAACTCCATAATTTTTGCAATAGATGAAGGTCAATCAATCTGGAAAATGTCAAGAATTTTTAAAGTTTCTTCAACTGCAGTCACAAAGACCATCAAAAGCTATGATGACACTGACCAAGAGTTGCCTCTGGTACAGAGAATAAGCTAATTAATAAGTTAACAGCTTCAAAAATCATGCAAGATGCTTCAAGACTATTGGAAAACTATTCCAGATGACAACCTGGCAGAGGTGGCTGAGAGGATGCTGCGTGTGTGCAAAGCTGCTGTCAGAGCAGAAGTTGGTTCTTCTAGAGAATCTAAAAGTTGAAACTTTATTTATTGCATAATTCCAGTCTTATTTTACAGTGTTTGTTTTCAGTATTAAGCTACAAATGTAGAAAGTATACAAAGAAGCCACTAAAGTGAGGTGTGTCCAAACCTTTAGCTAGCACTGTATGCAAGGCAGCTGCTCCATTGTAAGTGTGAAAAATACCTGCTTCAGAAAGAACCAAGCTCTAATCCAAATACAATCTGTTCTGATTTTTTTCCTGCTTCCTTTTGTTTTTGCTTGGGCAAGAATAACTCTCTCTGTTAAAGGCCAGCTAAACACAAGATTAGATCAGGTCTTCTCTGGTTGAGGGGATGGACATCAGTCCTCATCTTCCTGCTCAACTAACTGGCACAGCTGTCTGCTAATCTCTCTCTGGAAGGCAAAGAAGGTTTTCTCTTTTCGTGCTTGTTTTGTGTGCACTCTGATTCAAAGACAGTACATCACCAAAGCTGATCAAGCTGCCACAGAACACTTCCTCACACACCTCAGGACATCCATTTCATCTCTGAGAGCTCGTGATTCTTCTGCCAGGCTGGTGAGCTCATCATTACGGTGCTGAACCTCAATCAGCTGCTTCTCCAACTCCTCACAGTGGATGCGGTAGTCATCCTTAGCAGCCTCCAGCCTAAAACATGCAAATTCTAGTTGAATGTTTCACAACCCTTTTTTTTTTTAAATGAACCCTTTAATTCAGTGCTTCA
>NW_018128232.1:328918-329345 GCF_001952655.1 Monopterus albus | reverse complement strand
CACACACACACACACACACACACACACACACACACACACCTACCAGTTTTACATTAAGAAAAGCAATTACAAGTGAAATCCTGAAAACCCTACCACAGTCTTTCAAAAACCTGAAAGATTCTGCAGGTCGTTCCTTTTGTAGGAAGGACAGCAGTACTGTAATCAGGCTTTGGCAGTATATTTAAGCAGAAGGTGACAAACCTGAAGTTCTCCTCTTGTAGCGTCTCCAGCTGTAGCTGTAACTGGCTGTGTTTTCTTCCTGAGGGTGTGCTGGGGTTGTCAAATGTGTCGAGCTGATTGGCTCGGTCTGTCAGGACGTCATTCTCAGCTAATAGGCTGTTCCGCTCCTCTTGAAGAACAGCCACCTGTGCAGGTACAACAAGGCGTTAGAGCTACCCTCAAAAGTGATGTCAAGTTAAAGTGAATT
>NW_018128232.1:325125-328874 GCF_001952655.1 Monopterus albus | reverse complement strand
AAATCTTTTTTTAAATCAATTACTTCATGCAAATTAGCAAAGTAATATCTGAGCTTTAAAAGACAAGTCCCTTCTCTCACACAACTCTCCTCCTCTCACAGCTGTTAAATCAAACAGTGCAGTTAATCCATGCTGGAAGCAGGGCACAGACAAAGTGAATGTTAAGCAGACATGTTAAGTCACAGTTAGCTTTATTTCTTACCCATCCATTCCCTCATGTGCACTTTTACCACTATACACTGGATTACGAGTCCAAGATGAACCTGGTCTTGTTTATGAATTGGATAAAAAAAAAAAAAAAACACCCACACACAAACCTCAATGATCAGTGTCCAACATTAGCTACTAATAAAAAAAATATTTCTATGATAAATGGACTGCACCTATATAGCGCTTTTCTAATACACCTGAACAGAGGGTTTTACAGATTCACCTATATACACACACACACACACACACACAGAGAGAGAGATGGTGGTGGAGTTGCAATACAAGGCACTGGCCTGATCACTGGGAGCAACTTAGGATTCAGTGCTTTGCCCTAGAACATTTTGACATGTGGACTGGGGAGAACAGGAATCGAACCGCCAACTCTGCAACCAGGGGTCGACCTGCTCTACCCCTGAAATACGGCCACCCCATTTCTATGACATGTAGCATATTTGTATGACAAATGTATGCAACATAACGACAATAAACTTGATGTTCATAATGCAGTAAGCCATGTTCCACTATTGTGCGTTAAAACTTTTCAGACATGTAAAAAGAAATATTCAGCAACTCATTTTGTTACCTTCAAATTTTGTCATTAGAAGACAAAGTTTTATAAACCAAAATGATAATCATCATTAGGACTCAAGTGAAATTGGTAAACAGTAACAGTGAAAAATTGCATGGCCCTAGCTTTTAACTTCTGTTAAAGCCTATAGATTTGGTAAGCCTACTGTATATTTTGAAATAATGTGATGCAACTTTCACAGAAAGTAGCATCATATGACAAAATAATAATTATGACAGATGTCCCTAGTGAAACACCACCACAAAATATTATTAAACACAGTGCATGACTTGTCTTGAACAGAACGTTCAAAGAGTTAGAACAAACATTTGAGCTGCAGGTTTAGTTTTGCGTTCAGCCATGGTGGACTTACCCTGCAGCAACAAGTCTTGAGCAACACTGGGGAGAGAACAAATCAATCTGTCGAGAGTCCAGTTGAACAGTTGATGAGTGGCTATGCTAAATTTAGTCTGGCTTTAAAACGCTGATGAGGCCTTTTAGCAGTGCCAGAGCTGGCTGCCTTTCTGCCATAGCAGCCCCAGAAAAATGGACCCAAGCATTAGAGCGAATTACAAAACACCTGTTTATACCGAACCACAGGCATGAGTGTGGGGTTTGCAGACACTGGGAAGTGAATATTGGCAAACCTACAGAATGTACAGAGTCTAGGCAGCTGCAAATGAATTCTACTGATGTATACTTTTCTGTACAAACATTCAAGTACATGCAGAGACAGAGTGTGTGTGTGTGTGTTCTGTATTCACCTGCATGTCCAGCTCTTGACAGCGTTGGGCTAATGCTTCCTTCTCTGCTACAAGTTCAGCGAGGTCTTCCAGGGCTTTTTTTAGCTGCATACATGGAGGAGAAGCTAAACTGAACAACACATACATTCACTAACTCCCAAACACCAGAAACACAGGTAAACTGGTTCTACTGCACTACTCAGGCCATGAAACTTGAAAGGCTTTTAAACCCTAGTTTAACCCTCCTTTCCTCTTCATGTACTACATATTTTTCCACTTGATTAAGGCAGATCTTGTGTGAAATCAGTAAGGGACGGCCATTTTCAGTTTCATCCCGATGACAAGCTGGTTACACAGGACTCCTCCAGCCATCCTGCTTGTGTGCAGTGAGAGTCGATATTGGGGATCTGGGATTCTCCGCACAGTGATCATAGTTTTCTTCAAAGTGATCAATTAGAATAAATGTCCCAGTGACGACCTACCTAATAAGCTTTAGTTAAACTGACTATTGTCAATTTTTTCTATTGGTGGGTTATGCTGTTTATATAGAACAATAGAGCTGAAAGAATAAGTTAAAAAAAAAATAAAGACTATGATGAACCAACAGAAAGTCAATGAACAATTTAAAGTCATTAATTAAAGGGTTTTTTTTCATACCTTGTGAAGTTGGGGTATAAAAAGCTGAATATTAAAATTTGCTTGTTAGCAATTTTCACAGCAGAAAGTAAAAACATTATTAAAAGAATCAGAATGTCTCCTGCTCAGATGGTTCCCTCAAATAATAACACTGACCTGCTGTTCCAGGTCTCCTGACAACTCTGTACCACATGGAGCCATGGTCTCTTTTCTCATCAGCTGGAGAAAAAAAACCCAAAAACGTTCACCGAGTTTATTAAACAGGCTCAATAAAACAAGTCATGCTGAAGTCCCTCTGAGACAAATTACAGGTGTTCAGAAAGGTGAAAATACTCAACATAGATTTGACTGAGGGTGGTACTGAAACATACTGACCTCTTGAATAGCTGTCATGACAACATGCTGCACAGACTCCTCCAGGGTCATGATGATCTGAATGTATTCTGGCAAACAAGAAGAGAAAAAAAAAACCCTACACATGCATCATTTATTATTTTTCATCAACTGTCCAACATAACACTGTCCTCACTGACTTCTCAATCAGGCTGCCTTGATGGGCTCTGCTCATATCAGTTGATTAGCAGGACAACAATTAAACACTGTTCACTTGACAGCCTTAACCTAACTGGACTGTGACACAACCATTCCCTTATCCATCTGCTCTGTACAGACGCTTGAGTATTTGTCTACTTTGTGAATACAAGTTACAAGCAGTCAAATACCTTGTTTACGCTCACATCTGACAGCACACCCCAGTACGAGCTGCAGCAGCCTCCCAAGCTCTACAGGGTGCGAATGCTCCGCCACCACGGCCAGATCTGGCAAGGGGAAGTCTGAGATCTCCTGGCCTAAGACCTGACGGCACAGAGATAATGTACTTAAATGAGGATGCTACCACTTTCTGAGCACACTATTCTAGCAAGTGAAACTACACTGATTTTAAAAACTGTCAACATAAGAGGATTGCTTAACAAAATATTTGAATCATGTGTTGGTTTAACAAAATGAACAAACATCCACAATGCCTGGCTACTGCATGGCATTGTGGATGTACTGTGCATCTGACCCGAGCTACTTGATGCTTGCTTTGATCTCAACTGTGCATTTTTTTTTATGCAAGGTTCCTGGGGCTTTGCACTATAAATTGCACATATTACAATTCCCAAAAGAACTGGATGAATACACCAATTACACAAAAACTGTGCAACCACATGGAGGACATGGTGTACATGGCCACTACGTACCTCATTATAATAATCAACCACCATCTGAAGGACCTTCTTCAGGTTGTTCATCTAAGGAGATTACACACAAGATTAGGAAGCATTATGTATTTAGTTAACAGTGAAAATATGGACACTGAAGACAAAGACACAAACAATCCATTCCATTCCATCATAATTTATAAAACTATTAAAATAAAAATAGGCCATTTTCATAGTATACTTTTTGACCTCTCATAGTGGAAAGTTAACAACTGCGTTAAGTGGTGTTTAAGTGTCCCAGTACAACCAGCATGCACAAAGATGTTACATGAAGCAGCTACATGGAATTCAGTCAGTATTAATTTTATCATTTACACCTGTGGTTTT
>NW_018128232.1:318551-325079 GCF_001952655.1 Monopterus albus | reverse complement strand
CAGTAGCATGGAAACAGTCACAGCCAAACAGGAAGAAAGGGAATGGCATGCAATCACCCCTGCTGACTTATGTGGACAAACATGCATGAACACATTCCACCGGAAGACTCAAATCGTAGGGTCAGAGTGCAGGCTAAGCCAGAAGCAGCTTGTCTAGAGCAGACAGGAGGTCAGTGTCAAGGACAATTGGGCAGGACTGAATCAAACAGAGGATTTAGCACACAGGGGTGTTTTTCAAAATATAGAGAAAAAAGTCAGAGAGGACACTTTGATGGGGTAGATGGCAGCACGTTGTACCTTCAATCTCCAGTTGCCCTCAACATCTGTTTTGATACGACCAAGCCATCCATCACTGAACCATGCTGGGTCTCTGCAAAACACACACACACACACACAAGATAAACAGAGAGGAAAGTCAACAAAAATGAATTTACTCTGACTCCTCAAGTATCACATCATTGATTATCCACATTAAATATATTTTAGATCTCGATCCCTTCTCACTTACACTATGCTGTTCACTTCCTCCATCTCATAATCCCTGGATAACATAAATGGTCTTATACTTGTATAGTGTTTTTCTATGTATTGCAGCACTCAAAGCACTTTCACACTATTTGGCCATTCACGCACTAGGAATCAAACCGCTAATCTTCCAGTTAGGAGACAACCTGCTCTACCTCCTGAGCCACAGCCACCCCCCTGTAAGTGTTCTATCATTCAGCTACAGGTTGTACATGTAGATGGAAAGCCTAATAGTGATAACATAAGCAAGAAAGGGCCAGATCCTCCATAGAGAGAAGTGAGTCTAATTGCTCAGTCAAAACACAACACGCCTTTCTGTGCTGATTTTTAGACTGTCAAGGAAGGCTGCTGTCTGATGGGCAACTGGCAAATCTTTCCTGTACAGTGGATTTCTCCCTGCATGAATCATCACTGGTGAAGTTTGTGAATCCGAAAAGAAGTGACTGTTTATTGATTTTGAGTGTCTGCTACCAAATGTCTGCATTTCTGTAAAATGTTTTAGTATCATAGGAAATTGACCCAGAAATGCATCATCCAGCAGTTTTTGTACAGTATCTGAATGTTTTGATGTGCAAATAGGACTAATGAAAATTAATTCGAACATTTAACTGTGACTGAGTGACAAACAAAATCTATTATATTACACTATATTATTATTTTAGCATTTAGTATGTTTAGCTTTTCTTGGCAAACCTATCAAACTAAACAGATTAAAAAAATATTTCAAAAAATTGTGCTTCTCTGATTCAACTTTTGTACCAGGCAGCCACATGTGATGCAGATTATTGGACCGACTGTAAAGAAATAATTCAGCCAGATATCATGGCTAATGGGGCAGGGCTGGACTACATCGTGTGTATATGCATGTGCCTGTATGTGTATTTTCTCACATCTGATGCAGTGCCTGTGATATTGCCACTCCCGTGGTCAGCTCCTCCACTGTTCTGCAGGGGGCAGCGGTGTTAAAGGTCTGCAGCTTAGAGGCAGAAAACATGGCATCATCACAAGGACTGGTCAACAATATAAGAAGAGTACAGGGAATAAAACACTGTTAGGCAGATGATGACATTCAGTAGCATTAACCATACTATCTCTGAGGGGTTTCACCCACAGCACTGCACATATGCTGAGCTAGTGCACCTGCATCTGAACTATAGAAGGGAAGAAAACAGGAGACAAGGATGGACTGATAGGTGGACAGAAAGATGATGCGGAATGCAAATTTTACTTGCAAAGGCAAGGCAAAGACAAATGCTCTCCTGCTCAAACAAAGATGTAAACTAAGGTAGCAGCCAAGCTGTAAAGTGAACTCTCTTAGGCAAACATCCATTTCCTCAAGCAAGAACTGTGTCCTGAACATATCCTGATGTTTGAATGGGAACTTTTTCCCTAATCGGCACAATGATATCTAGTTGCAGGTGAAACTTTTAATAAATAAACAAACAGAAACAGGTTTTTTTTTTAGTTCCTGGTGGAAAAAGCTGGTCTACGCGCTTACTTATTGTTACGCAATAAACAAATATCTGATGTGGATTGGATACAGTCGCACCTGACAGGCTCAAATTAACAAGTTAACCCACAAAAACAAACATGGATTCACATCCATGAGGAACAGGTGCAGCGACGCTAGCTTGCTAAGTTATCTCTAAGGTAAATGAAGGCATTTAAACTGCTGCCGGTGTTAGCAACATTCAATCGGTTACATAACGTTAACACAATATCCAAAGAGCGACAATGCACAAATACAGTATCTCCTGGTTAATTAGAATAGCACTGTAAATCCATCGAAGATCAACTACTCTGGGGGGGTATTGTGGTCTAGGTACCTCCTAAGTCACAGGACGTGCTAACTGTATATCCATTAGTCTGCAGTATGTTAGAAGAAGCTCCCACCTCCTCACCTAGCTAAGTAACATTTAGTATACTGTCAGCGTGAAATCCGTAACAACTGCAATCGAAACTAATCTCTGCACTAATCAACTTACAACACCTGATGTTAGAGGACCATTTGACCTGGCTTATATTCGCCTCATTTTTCTCTCAGCTGCTAGTTGGACGTATTTTCGTCGACGCCACCTGCAATCAGGTAGTAAAATCGCTTCTATGGTGTTTTATATCATGCAAGACGTTCAAAAATACCCACCCATATAATAAGGCTCTCAACCAGCACCGTTTTGTTGTCGTCCATTTCTTCTGTTTTAGCCAGAAAATAAAATATCTTCACCACCTGTCAGCAAAGCCCTTCCGCTTCTTTACTCTTCATTTAACCTCACCTGCTGCCAAGAGGTAGCTCTCAACGGTAAATTCTCCGGTTGGAGACGAATGACGGCCATTCCGCCATAGGTACGACGTAACATGTACGTGAATAGTACAGCTTCTTACTTCTTCGATGTTTATTTGCCTTAGGCTCGGGATAAGGTGACGTCAGGAAGTTAGAGCTAGACCCAATCCGTAGCGAGATCATAGATAATTGATGGCTGTTTTAAATCCCGCTATAGCCAATCAGTGACCATGATCTGCGATTTGTGTACGCCTCCATATTCTGGCAAAAATCAAATATATTGTGTCTCATCATTATCGATGGGTTAGGGTTATCGTAGAATCTTTATCTTACTACGGAATGATTGAATACAATGAAAGAAAGACATTCTACCGTCAGCAGTCAACTGCAGGATTGTTTTAAGTTAATTTAATTTAGAATGAATATATTATTAAAGATGTATTACTGCCTGAGCAGCATTTTAAAGTTGTAGCCAGTGTTATTTTACAGACTGTTGAATAGTTTAATCTGTAATAAAGTATCATGTTTTATAAACATGTCATGGTTTAATCTGTACAGTTCAGCCTAACTATAGCAGTCACTATAGTCAAAAATGTAGTGGAGTATAAAGTAATGGAGTACAAGTGTAAAGCAGTCTAAAATGCCAAAACACTAATAATAATAATAATGTAGTAGTTAAAATTAAACAGGTTACAAGTTAAAATGTAATATGTAATAGAATATAGTAGATTACATATGGATACTATCTGCAGTAGGTAATAACTGATAGTTATGTAAGGGTGAGTTAAGCATTTACATAATCCTACAAGATCTGTTTCTCTGAAATGTTTGGAGACGTTTGTGCATTGAGACCATGGGAGCTATGTACCGGTAGCTTGCTCAAGCAGGAACATTCTGGTTTGTGTCCTTGTTTAGTTTATGGGTTCATCTTGTGATTAAACATCTAGAGAGCAGTTTCCCTTAAATGGGAAGCTTAAGCATTGGGTATGAGAAATGATGTAAGAGCCAGAAAGAACTGTGAACATTATGAGAGGCATAAAAAACTAGTGAATCAGAGAGAAGGGAGACAGAAAATACAGTAGATGGAACAGGGGAAAGTGAGGAGCTGGGCTGAGAGGGGAGACAGGACCGACCTGACTCAACTGACTTGACCAAAAATGGCTGACTGACTCTTCTTATCTAATACTTTTATTTTTTTGCAGAGATGTTGATTGTGTTCCCTATCTTTCAGACTGTTGAACTGCCTTCCAAATTGTTGAACTGTTCAGAATTATTGTAATAAATAATCATTGGAATTGGGATGGTTTGCTTGAATTAATTTAGTTCACATCTGACCTCAGCCACCACAATAATAATAATAATAATAACAATAATAATAATAATGTATTATTATTATTATTGCACATTTCCAAACACAGTTACAGGGTGGTTCACAATATAAAAAAACAAAAATGATAGGCTAGACCTTAAAATAAACATATGCACAGAATGTGCAAACTTGCACCCAGTAGGCCTACAGAATCACGAAAACAACATATACGCCTATAACCTATACATGATGTGCACATCTACAGTACATACACAACCAAAAGTAAATGCAGATATGCAAATGTAGTCTACATAAGCACATGAGTACACACATGTAAACACAAGTCTAGTTTCTTCTGTATAAGTATGTTTTCAGTTCTGTTTTAAATGAAGACAGAGATTGCTGACCTGAGAACCTCTGGAAAAGGTTTGAGCACTGTGGTGCTCAAACAGCAAATGCACTGTCTCCTCCAATCTCTGGATGGTGAGCAAATGTAGATCAGAGGAGTGTAGAGAGCATTTTAAATTGCAATTTGTTTCATGTTTGACAACCTGACACATTGGGACATTATCTGACCCTAGAGCTAACAGAAAGACAATCGTGCACAGACAGTTTTGCAGGAGTCACTTGGAGTGCCCAACAGCTGGAGAAAAAACAATTGTTAATGCTAATCCCTTTTAGCCTTATTTTATAGGCATTAATAACCAGAAAGTAAATGAACACTGCTCCCAGACAGCCATTAAAACCATGGCAGTATACCAGCCTTTCTCTGAGGGTAAATCATTTCTCATCACATCATTAAGTCATCTCATGTTATCCATTTATAGGCCATATTTTACGTGACAGTGCAAACTCAGAGGCTACCGTGTGTGTTGTGGAAATTGCCACCACATGTGCTCCCAGTTCCAATTCATATTAAGATAAAAAAAATCTCAAATGTGTCACCTGCTCTCTTGATTCACAATAAGGAAAATTTCTAACAAATGAAGATGAGATGTGTCATGCTCATATATATATAATTTGTATTTGGATACATTTACCACAAGTAAATTGTTACACACGCTTAAATACAGTGTGTGTATGACCTGAGAGTGGACAGTAGGTGAACACCTCTGTTTTATCTCCTGATCTTGGATAATCTGACCCTCACAGATTAATGGTTGCTATTTTTAGATGACCTGAACTACAATGACTCGCTCTCTTCAGCTTTTATCTGAGGTGAAGGGTCTGTGTAAATATTTCAGCAATAGTGATCATGGTGAACTATTCCTCCCACAGTCCAAAGACATGCAGCTTAGGTTGATTGGCGACTCTAAAATTAGACATTGTCTGGAGGGGCATCCGGTGTAAAACGTGTCAGGTTAACCATGCGAATTGTCAGTTGGGTGGCAACTGAGTTTTTAAAATGACTCGCATTTATATTTGCTTAAATAAAACAAATACCAAAGCATCAACTCCTCTGCTGCTGTATTTTCAGTCATCTGGCTAACACTTTGACTTTCCATTAATTTTCTAAGAATGATGCAGAATGAGAATAACATTTCTTTCACAGTAAAGCATGGATTTTTAAGGGGCCTCCTTTTTCTTGCTGGGTTGACCTCTTGTTGAGGTGCCTCTCGACAGCCCATAGTGTAGTACAGTGCTAATGTCAGCATTTCACAGCCTAATAGTTTATGGGGAAGGAAGAATTATTTCATGAGAAACAGAGCTGTTGGCAGAGTAAATTTTAGGTGAATGATTGACAAAGTCAGACCTAACCTACTTAAACACAGTGTGGGAGGATTTTTTTCTGGCCTTGATCCCATGTCAAGTCATGTGAGCCAAATAGTTCGCCTCTGACCTGACTGGAAGGAGAAAAATGTCATTTTATATGTAACAAAATGAACATGTTTACACTAAAACAGACTATGATCTATTGCTAAATGTGGTGTCCAACGCACTGCATTACTACTTGGACTGCATTACTGCTCCCTTTAAGCAGGAGGACCAGTTGATATTGGAGGTGTGGTTGATCATTAACAGGCAGCTCCAATTTATTTTGTACTGTGATGCAGTCAGGCAGCACTTCACTTCCTTCTGGGAGACCGTAAATACCTGTCAGCTGCTGTTTCTAGATCAACTATGTACCAGTACCTTCAGTCTCAGTCCAGGTGAGTTTAATTTTATTACATTTGGTGGCACCAGTGAGGTTGCATTTGTCTTTTCAGACCATACAGTAAATGGAGTTGTGAAACGTAAGTGTGCTTATGAGATCATTTACGTTTGCAGCCAAGAGGAAATTTGACTCAGTTTCTTGGAGGTAAAGTGAAATGAGTCTGTTTTGATTTTATGAAACCCAGGATCACTCTATTGGATCTGCTGGAAACTAAACAGTTGCCTAAAAGTGTCAGTTAATCCACTTGATGAAAGAGTG
>NW_018128232.1:313447-318519 GCF_001952655.1 Monopterus albus | reverse complement strand
TTAAAGTTCCCACAAATATGAGGTTTAATGGGTTTTATACCAGAGCAAAAATATATTTCATAATGTGACATATTTTTGATAAGCATTAATGGTCTGTTTATATTTCAACAACCGACTAAATGGCCTGTTTGCATTAACTGATTACTGTAATCATTGTATTACACTAAATAATGATTGTGAAATCCTCAAAAACACTTAATGAACATCATTATGGAATTAATGTTCATTTTTATTTCACCATTTTATTTTTTTTTACATTTTCAGTTGTAGCTGTCCATCCCAAACATTAATGTCAGTATCTTTCTACTAGCAGAAATGAAGGTCCAGTGAGTCCGGCTCACCTAAGGGCGGCCAGATTTTTGGTTTGTGCAGCGGAGCAGTCCACATCAACGTATACGACCTGCCACAGGGTAAGAGATTTACTATTACACACATAAATACAGACAAGAAACTGAGTGAATGTTTTGCAGGTTCTGCACTTCTGAGTTGTTATTATTACTTTAAGTTGGTGGGTTAATACTTGTCTTTGTACATGAATTTGGAAAATTCCAAAACAGTGAGGGTTCATATCACAGTCTATTTTTCAAACGAATAAGATTAACATAGTGGCAACAGGGCAATCACAAAGGCAGTAAACAATATTATTACTATGTTACTATTATTGCTTTTATTAGGGTCAATAGTTGTTGCCATTAGACAGTGATGTTATTATTTACAGAGACTTTAGCCAAATCAAAATTATGTATTGCATATCTATTACACCCTGAGGGATCAATATCATATAGGACACAGTACTGGGAATGCTGAAATTAGCAGGATTTTTTAAAAAGATGATTGCTCTTTCACTGCTTCATATTTTCTTCATCCTCCCTCACCTTTTTAATTCATTTTCCCTACTTCCTGCTCCATGTTAGCTATTGTCCCTATTTTCTCCTCATCCTCAGGAATCTACACAACCGTGTCTGTCCATGAACCAACGAGACCGGTACTGTCCAGTCTGCCTGCAGATGGTTAGCTTCCCTGTCCAGACAAACTGTGGCCATTTGTTCTGTGGTAAGAGATTATACACATACACACTGACCACTTATCTGGTTGCGTACAAGTGCCACATCGTACTAGGCTTGTTCTTTCATTCATGTGTCTGCTCACTCCATTGTGTGTGAAACCGGATTCATAAACCTTGTGCACCTGTTACATGATTTGTTTATATGTCTGTTCATGTCTCATTCATCAGGTGATCAGTGTGCTGCAGCTCAGGCCTCTCTTTTCAGCTGCCAGTAATCACTGTTATCATAGTTTTCCACTACTCACTGTCTATGACCTGACAGCTTTACTCAAATGATTCTTCTCAAAGATGTGTGGTTATATAAGATGTAGTGTAGCTCATTCATTCATTCATTCATTCATTCATTCATTCATCTTCTACCGCTTAATCCCTGAATGGGGTCACGGGGGGAGGGGGCCGGAGCCAATCCTGGCCGGCAATCGGGCGAAGGCAGGGTACACCCTGGACAGGTCGCCAATCCATCGCAGGGCTAACACATAGACAAACATCCACACACGCACTCCTATCGGCAATTTAATGTTCAGAGGGGAATCTCAAATTCAGTTCAAAACATTACACTCAGAGTAAATGTACACATGATTGTGCTATATCATCATATTGTTTTGAACTGGATAAAACATTTTGCAACATGTGTTTTGTGCCAAGTGTTATATTATTAAATTGACCAATATGTCATTCTAACCTTGACGATGGCCTTACCCTAGCCATAAAAGTTTAATGACCTTTGAATCACTTTACACTATGTAGCCTTGGTAATGACACATGATCGTGGGAGTCAAAGTTGTACTTCCAAGAAGAAAGACAATTGCACCTCCCACCCAAATATTAGGTGTGCAGGTGAAGCTTATTTAACCATGTCATGATGTGTCACAGATAAAGAAAGCATTTCAGTGCCAGCACACACTTTACCTTAGCATACTGTAGACAGTTATCACTGCATCTTACCGTCCAAGCCTCTCCAACCCTCAGCCACCCATACAACTCTGACTGTTATCAATAATTGTGACTTCATTGCATACGTGTCATGCTTTGCCAATATGTAAATATTTGATAGCAGCACTGGAGATGCATTATGGTATAGCCTGGTAAATGTTTAATAAAAAGGTGGTGATTCATGTGTTTGATTCTGCAGCTCCCTGTCTCATCACCTACTGGAGACATGGGTCATGGCTAGATGCAATCAGCTGCCCACTCTGCAGAGAGAAGGTACAGTCTGCATGATCAGAAGTAAACAGTCAGTACAGAAAGAACATGGAATAAAATGGTTTGTGACTTCTCAGGTCAGTGTGTTGTTCCATTTATTCAACGAGAGCCGATCGGACCAACAGTCAAAGGAGGTTCTTGGGAAAATCACAGACTACAACAAGCGTTATTCTGGAGCCCCACGACGGGTGTGTACTCCATCTGACCTTCAGACGTGACACCAGCACATCCCAACAGCATACCTATCCTTCATATCTTTATTGGAAGTGTTTTATTAGAAGCTAAAGTCTTCCCAAAGTTAATTTCCCTGTGTCTGGTTGTGTAAAAGTATCAGGTTGTACACATTTCTTTTACAGCAGCCTTTGCTGTACTGTCAGATTAGATCATATGAAAGATGAGAATTCCTCCACTATTCCCTCAGACAATAGGCTTGGTAACAGGAACACATCTTACACAAAGATTTATTGTTCTTTACAGCCACCAAAACCAGACAATGAAGGTTTACTGGTTAACACACCTAGCTGCCCTACCTTGGATGAGCCTTTCCTTTATAGGTCACAACTGATTTCTCACATGGATCTCCTTCACATTCACTTAATATGTGACAGACCTTCTTAATGGTCTGTTATTACAAACAACTAAATACATGAGGTTCTGATAAGTGAGTTTATGTGCTGTATTCATAAAAATCCAGTTCTCTTTTAATGTACAACCAAACACAATGTATGTTAGCTGTTTGATTTTTTTTCTGAAAGAGTTTATTTCCCTCCCTGACCTGACCCGGTCTCCTGTACTCTTCCAGGTAATAGATTATCTGTGCGACACCCCACTTCTCCTGCAATTAGCAGCTCGTGGCCTAAGCACCATCGGGGGGCTCGTGTGGCTGTTTTTATTCAGGGTGGCCCTGTGTTGCGTGGGGACCATGGTGTCCATCTCCTCCCCTACTCTGGATTCAGTCTCTTCATCATCAGCTACTACCCTGGAGACAGACTCCTCCCTCTGTGGACTGCTGGGGGTCCTGGATGACCTGGTGGTGGTCATCCTGCTTCTTATCTGTGTTATCAACATCAACCAGCAAGTAGCACCAGAGGGAGGACGACACTCTGCAAATGCTACAACCTCACAAGACCTAATGGGGAATTCACTGTAAACAGATGTCTCTGCAGTGTCAGAACAGCCTGTTAGACATGGACTTTTATTGGATTCCTTTCTTCGGGCTGTAGCTAGTTGGATTAGTGGAAGCAGGAATAACAGCTCAGCATGCAACAGTGATTATGTTAGCTGGCACATGGTCCTCAGGCTGTCAAGTGTTTGCAGAGCCTTTGCAGGAGTGATATCAAAAAAACTATTAGCTTAATAAAGTGCTAATACAACCAAAGTTACAAATTTTCATTCCTTAAGTTCTGAGGCCTGAAGTGTTTCAGAGCTTTCTAACCCATATTAAATCTCGTTGACTTTAATGAATTCTGTCAATTTAAATTGTGGGTTCATCATTTGTATTTTAATTCAACTTTTTAAGCCATCTTACACCATAAAAACTGAGGGAGGGGTGGCTTTACTCCTAACTGGGAAGCAACTGTCAAGCTCAATTCAAGTTGTCAGAACTGTAATACTGACATTCCTGTAAATAGCCGCTATAGTGTGGTTTTGTGTAAAATAAATATTTATTGTCTTATGTGGCTTTTCTTTATCACGTGTATCACATATTCCTGTTAAGTCATTTCTTAGAAACTTCAGTTTCTAAATGTTTCAGCAGAGCAACAGTCAGCTGACCTGATTGATACATAACAGTTTTGTGAAATATAGAGCGGTCGTCAAAATAAAACCCATACAATGCACAGTCAACATGAGTCCTCAACAGTCCCAAAGTTATGAAGTGTTACAGCAGGGATTGGTAATGGTGCAAAAGGGCCAAGTACCAAGGAAAGAAAAAAGGTGAAATACACTATTGGGTAATGTAAACAGGGCTTAAACATCCATTGGCAAAACTAAACAAGGACAATTCTATTTTGAGATCAGCCAACATTGAGTCTTATCACTGTGTGTTGTTGCACCAGGCAGCAGCATTCCTGAACATGTGTAGCCAGGGTGAAGGTGTGAGAGAAGGTCTGAAGTCCCTCGGGGCCCAGGGCCACTGCCAGGCCAGGGTGCAGCGCTCTGGGTGGGGCATCATGGCTAGGTGTCTGCCATCCCTGGAGCATAGCCCTGCAATACCGTGTGGGGAGCCATTAGGGTTCAGAGGGTACTCTTCGGTAGGATGACCCAGGTCATCAAGGTAACGCAAGGGAGCGAGCCCATCAGAAAGAATTTGGTCTTTGGCCTGGGAGCTACGGAATTGCATTAGACCTGCGGGAAAGAAACAATCAATATTAAACCCAGCTGCTGATTACTGAACATACTGACCTGTGACTTATGAGACAACAGAAATGAGTCACGGTTGTGTAAGTTCAAAACTTTAGCACTCAGTAACCATTTTGGCCCACTTATGATTCAATTCTGCATTCAACAGCCACTCAGGAATTTGTCAGAACTGATGCCAGAGGAGCACAGGCACCAAGGTTGACAATAATAACCAGTTACCAACTACTGTAACATACAGTGGGTACGGAAAGTATTCAGACCCCCTTAAATTTTTCACTCTTTGTTATATTGCAGCCATATGCTAAAATCATTTAAGTTCATTTTTTCCCTCATTAATGTACACACAGCACCCCATATTGACAGAAAAACACAGAATGTTTGACATTTTTGCAGATTTATTAAAAAAGAAAAACTGAAATATCACATGGTCATAAGTATTCAG
>NW_018128232.1:308361-312253 GCF_001952655.1 Monopterus albus | reverse complement strand
AGCAAAGGGTCTGAATACTTATGACCATGTGATATTTCAGTTTTTCTTTTTTAATAAATCTGCAAAAATGTCAACATTCTGTGTTTTTCTGTCAATATGGGGTGCTGTGTGTACATTAATGAGGAAAAAAATGAACTTAAATGATTTTAGCATATGGCTGCAATATAACAGAGTGAAAAATTTAAGGGGGTCTGAATACTTTCCGTACCCACTGTATTTGACTATTTCCCATGTGTACCTTCTCCATGTGCAACCCAGACTCCTAGAGCTGAGCCTTTCATCCCTTTGAGCCAGATGGATGGGGACTCCTGGATCCCAACACTGACGAATCGAGACTCAAACCTGCCAGACTTATTATGGGTCAACACCACTTCAGACTCTGCAGGAAAATTGTAAAACAATTAAAAGGCATTTTACTGCTGGAAAAGGTCTCCTTACATTATTGTCTTGATTCTCAACTACAGCATCATTTTTCCTGTTGCAGTGTTACAGTATAAGCATCATTTCCATGGCTTTCTCGGCCTTCTTACCTGCTCCATCCTCACTCTCCCCCACCCAGCCCAGCAGGGCAAGCAGCTGACAGCCATTACACACACCCAGACTCAGTGTGTCGCTTCGCTGCCAAAAGCGATCAAACTCAGCCTTGGCCTTCGGGTTATACACAACAGTAGCAGCCCAGCCTTTCATGAAAGGAGAGTGGTGTTAAACAAAGACTATGTGCATCTCACTGTGGTCTGCGAGTTTGTGTGTTTACTTGCCTTTAGCTGATCCCAGGACATCTGCATAGCTGAATCCACCAACAAATACAACTGCCTTGAAACGCTCAAGGGTTATGGAGCCAGAGCACAGGTCTTGCATAGTGACATCCCATACCTACACAGACAATTACACGGTCACATAATGAATATAAGCAACATATCTTAGATTAGCACATATATTCAGCTGATAAGGTTCTGGTTATCTACCTCAAAGTCTGCCATATAGAGAGAGACGGACATCTCCCGGTCTCCATTACTGCCTTCTTCTCTGACCACAGCCACACGAGGTCTCCCTGCAGCTGAAGACAAAAGACATCAGAGAGATTAGCAAGTGACAAAATGAATCAATGACAATTTTCATATTAATATTATTCTTTGGTCAGACTACAAACGTTAAACTGATTTTAACTGGTACTTATTGTGGCAAACTGTAAAGGGCTTTTGTCATTATTTCAAACATTTTATAGACTAAATGATCAATGTAGTAATCAAAAAGTAACTGAAAATGAAACTAACCATTAGTTAAAGCTTCTGAAAACACTAAATTACTGTAAACGACAGGAATCCTATTTAGTCTTACTGAGCTGACTGATGCTGTGTGTCACAGACAGGTCAAAGGTAAGTCTGAAGTAGGGCTGTGTCCTCTTGGCTAGCCCCTCCTGTTCCTGTTTAACACAGACCTCATTGGCCTGGAGTCGCTCCAGCTGGAAACTGGTGTCCTCCCATAATGCTCTGAGGTCAGGCAGTGGCTCTCTCAGTACTTGCTGTCCATCCACGAAGACAGTGACCTGGAAGGCAAGTGTGGGACACAGAAGACATCATCACAGATAATATGAGACAGCAGATGTAAGTCTTGAGCTCAGTATCTCACCATAGCTTCTGGTCCGAAGCCGCAGGTTCTGCCAATGCGATGACACTGTACACCGACATCGCTGTATCGCCGACACACTGTTTCTACATGAGACTGTGAAGTCTCTAGAACCAACCCGAGCTCCTCGCTGAACAACAGCTCCATGACTGACGCAGACAGCATGGTAGCAGCAAAGACACCATGTCAGTTTACATTTAAAAGTTTGTGGGTTTTTAAGTGTGAATTACACTAACCTGCAGTTCCTTGTGATGACAACTCGACATCAATCCCACGGTTTCCTGCAAATGCCATCTCCAGCAAACAGGAAATGAGGCCTCCATCACTGATGTCATGTCCTGCGCTCAGCAGACGATCTGATAGAACATAAAAACTCCTAATGCCACTTTCTTCTTTCATATTTCATAGCTTTCACTATTCATTGCAAAATGCAACACACAATAAAACCACCAGGTGGCTCTGTATCACAGTGCAGAGCAAAGGCTGCTCCAAAACGACAGAGGACAGAACTCAAGCTAAAGAAAACCCTGTTCACAAATTGATTCACAGTAAACAAGGATAGTTTTCCCCCTCTGTGGCAGGTAGTACTTTGCCTGCGAGTGCAATCTGACCCTGTATGAGTGTCTGTGTGGTGTTGAAGCAGGTGGTCAATAGTTCTGGCTGGTCCAGGTCAGGAGAGCAGTTTCCCAGCTGGCTGTAGCACTGAGCCAGGGCAGAGCCTCCCAGACGATGACGGCCTGGGCTGAGAGGAACCCACAATAATATGCCTACGGACAGAGAAAAAAAGCATCAGAGGCAGTTACTGAGTATGTGCTGTGGCCAGAGCCCTGCACCGGGTCGAGGATCTGACAGGCATCTGTGAAAAATGGTGTGTAATGGGTAAAAAAACATGTTCATATTAATTCACTGGTACAGCCAAAAAATAAACTAAATGCAGGTGGGTAGTAAGTAAAATAAACAATTTAAATTAAAAATAAATATATAAATGTATTGTTTCATTTAAACATCTAATCCAGCATAATTTTATCAAGGCTACATAACCAATACATTTATAGTGAAGGCCTATGGCATAGCCTTTGACCCCTCAACTCACATCCAGCTAAAAGGATGTCACTAAGACATCAACATAGACTAGGCATCAGTGAATCAAACTGGATAACCTAAAAGCAAAAATGGCTAGTGGTGAATACAATATTGTGGCCAATACCCTACATCACTGAAGGCCAAGTCAGGCATATGGGGGGAGAATTCAGTGTGGTTACAGATAATGAGAACAATGATATAAGCTGCTTGGCTGCTTGTAAAT
The DNA here is from genome assembly GCF_001952655.1 of Monopterus albus. Classification (NCBI taxonomy): domain Eukaryota; kingdom Metazoa; phylum Chordata; class Actinopteri; order Synbranchiformes; family Synbranchidae; genus Monopterus; species Monopterus albus. Next base: position 309,321 of record NW_018128232.1, on the reverse strand, counting down.
AATGCCAAAAAGTGTTAGTGTTTGATAGCCATAGACTAGGCATGCCTTCACTAAGGGAACAGCTGTAGAGCCCAGGTGCTGTGTCCATCAAAAGGTACTTTTCCAGGGCCACAAATCGCAAGCACTTTAAAGTGAGTGACTGTGTAGTTTAAAGTCTGTTTTAATTGAGGTTTGGGTCAGGTTGCGGGTTTCATTTAAAAATAATTCTGGGTAACGGGCCGGGTCCGATGTGGAGCTTTGTGGGCACGGGTTTTCATAACTGGACCCATGCAGGACTCTGCCGTGTGCGTCAAAGAAAGATGTGTGTAGTCTTGATTTAGAGCTGTTTTTTTTTTTTGAAGTACCAGATGTGGAGGATATTTCAAATTTCTTAAAACGTATTTCTGCCACTACAAACTCAAACTATAACAATATGACATATGCTTTACAATAGGTTATCAGTGATCACATCTGTCTATGTGTGGCATACCTTCGGCATCCGGATCCTCGAGATCAGGTGTCACAGTGGCCGTGATGTCAGGACACACAGCATATGCTGAGATAACCAGAGTACCTGAAACAGAAGTGGAGCTAAAACCAAGTTTTACTTAAACATACCCTCTAACTTACTCATAAGGGATACATATACACACATCAAGCGAGAGTACCTGGAGCCTTGACCGTCTCCTTCCCCACTCTAGCGGCCATACTCAGAGAGTCCTTGCCCCCGTCAATGGCCACTCCCAGCTGACCCATGACCTCACACATGGCACTGCAGGCCTCCCACAGACATGCTCCCTCACCAGGCAGCTTGGCAGCCCACATCCAGTTACCACTGCACTTCACATCCTGGAACCCATAACCAGGTTTTGGGGGAATTTCTATCATTTCTAGTGTAAATATTTTGTTAATCAGAGATCACAGTTTCACTTTATGCCAGCATCCATTTTGCAGGTGACACTAAATAAATTTCCCTTGTTT
>NW_018128232.1:305922-308290 GCF_001952655.1 Monopterus albus | reverse complement strand
AGCTGTGACTCTGGCAAACACCAAATTGGTCAGAGCTTCTCCCACAGCCATACGAGCTCCCGCCGCAGGACAGACTAGGCCTTTAATTGGCTGCTCCCCGATGGCTGTCGCTGCTCCCTCTAGGCTGAAGGGTGACAGAGCAACAACAGCCACGTCAGCCAATGGGGTATGAAGAGGGCCGACGCACTGTTGCTGGGCAACCAACCCAGTGACAGACCGGTCCACCTGAAAGAGGGAGGGAGTGACAACATGCAGAGTCACAAACCGTCTGAACAAACTCACTTCTAAAGAGACAGAAACGAAACACACACCTTGTTGGTCAGGTAGCGTTTGGACGCCACAGCTGGCAAACGTAGAACTCTTTCCAGAGCATCCCTCACTGTCAGGCCCGCAGGAAGAACCAGTGGCTGGTGAGTCGAGGTCAGACGCTCCATTTTAAACTCCTTCTGTGGCATCTTCCCCAGAACCCATTCCAGGTGCAGGTCGACAGGGCAACGCTCTGTGTCTGACTGCTTTCCACTGTCCTCATCATCCACCAGCACAATCTATAAAAGCAGTGATATTAACATAAATACAATGGAAACTGTTTTCAGTGATGCTTTAGATTTTCCTGCCATAGGACCCAGCTAATAACCCCTGATCACTAAAGCCAATTGACAGCGGACGTGCAATCACTGACTTGATCTTAGGCTGAAACGTGCCTTGCCATCTCCAGTGATGGTTCCCACAAAGTCAATGGGACATTTCTCCCTCTGACACACCCTCTCCAGGAAAGATCTGTCTGATGGGTGGAGCAGCAGGGCATTGCTCTCCTGATACTCTGCTCCCCAGAGCTCCAGTACACTCAGTGTGGGGTCACCTTTCTACATAACAGAGTCAGAGAAAAGAAGAAAACAACAAGACTTAAATGAGAAAAAAACAGAATGTGTGTGTTTGCAGTTGTGCTCATTTGATAATTACCGTGAATCTACTGCAGTAAATTATGGCTCCTGCTGGCTCACTGAGCTCCTTGAGTACATTACCTAAAAGTGAGAATATGCCTCAGTACCTTTTGTCTCATTTTACATGAGTTATGAAAATTTGCCTGATGATTCATACCATTTCCTCCAGCTCCCTGATCATGTATGCTGCAGATTGGATTCCCAGTGCTTCTTTCCAGACACGCCCTGAGAGCGCGATTCATCTTTTGCTCCATCTCAGCATCTCCCCTCTGCACTGCACCCAGATCCCTGTCACTGGAGTTGTCCCCTTGAACCTACAACCCAAAACATATTCCAAAACACCGAAACAGCTGCATCAGGTGGGGTCACTGGTAGTTTCAATGTGATTTTGTGATTTTATATAGTGCACATACTTGTACAGAAGAGGCTGCTCCTCCACCTACACCAATCCTATACACTGGCCCTCCAATCTTCACCACTTCCATTCCTGGTCAACAAGAACAGAAGAGGAGCAGAGGGACACTGTGTGAGTCAGTGAACAATAGACAGCTTCTACACTGATCAAACTCATTTCACTCACACACTCTCTCTCTCTCTCTCTCTCTCACACACACACACACAGTTACAATGTTACCAGTGTTTGCCTCTTTCTTCTTCACATGTGCATCTTCAATAGAACCAAGACCTCCACTGAACATGATTGGCTTGATCCACTCTCGCCGCTCGCCATTAGTCAGCCGCATGCCAAATGAACGAGCAAAACCTAGAGAGAATACAGTAAAAATGTACAGTATGGCTTAATACTAACATTTCTTTGTTTTATACTCTTTAAATACACTCTTATTTTTTCAGCCACTAATCAGTGTAAGGAAAAGAGGGACACACTGGCTGTAGTTAAATCTGAAAACTAATTTTCTGCAAAATGAAGATAAGAAAAGCTAAGACAAGAAAAATAATGAACATTTATGTAGGTAGGACTTTATTGACAATGGGGAAATTCCTGTGTTCCAGCAGCAATAGAGAGCAGCAACAAAATACCATAAGAAGAAAGAACAAACATATCTTGAGAAACAAATTCCAAAAGTACCTAAAACCAAACTGAATATAGTATTTAAGAGACAATCAAGAACAAGAAGGATCCTCCCACAATTAATCCCTGAGAACAAATCAAAATACCTAAGAACAAGACAAAATATAGAAATCAAGGACAAGAATATTACTCCCGCAATGAGGGAAAATACCTCAAGAATATTACTCCCATATTTAATCCCGCAATGAGGGAAATACCAGTCAGCCATGAGGATCTCTGAAAAACTACTCAAAAATACCTAAAACAAGACAATATAAAGTATTCAAGAGAGATCAGGAACAAGATATTACACATGAGCCTATTTACAATGCATTTCACCCCCAGGAGCTGAATATTG
>NW_018128232.1:302155-305397 GCF_001952655.1 Monopterus albus | reverse complement strand
CACAAAGTCAGTAACAACCCCCCTGTATTCCCCCTCGTCGCCCCCAGATACACATCCAACAATGGCGGTATTGTCTGAGAACTTTTGTAGATGACACTGGTGGCAGTTGTACTTGAAGTCCGACGTGTAGAGGGTGAACAGAAAGGGGGAAAGCACTGTCCCCTGGGGTGTCCCTGTGCTGCAGGCTACCACGTCCGACACACAGTCCCACAGCCTTATGAACTGTGGTCTGTCTGTGTGGTAGTTAATAGTCTATGCAGACGGGTGTTGGTCTACACCTGCCCCCTCCAGCTTCCCCCTCAGCAGTGATGGCTGGATTGTGTTGAAAGCACTGGAGAAGTCAAAGAACATGACCCTCACAATACTTCCGGGGGACTCCAGGTGAGATAGGGCTCGATGCAGCATGTAGATAATGGCGTCATCAACCCCGATGCCAGGACGGTATGCAAATTGCCAACGGGTCAAACGCCATCGCACAATGGGGAAATTCAGAATCAGAATCTGCTTTATTGGATGGGCATATACATATCCCCATGCAAGGGGCAAGTAAACAGTAAACCAACATAAGTCTGTGTAGCATAACAAAATAAGCAGTATAAACAGGCAGTAAACAATGCAGCCAGACAAAGGAATGCTCATTGTGAAACAAGATAAATAGGAATAAAAATAGAGTACTTAAAACTAGAGACCTGTGCGGATCTGTATAATCTGTACAATGTATATTTACAGGTATTTCACTGAGGGTTATTGTCTAGTCATACTGTCGTGGGTCAAATGTTCATCAGAGTGACAGCCTGGGGGAAGAAACTGTCCTTGTGCCTGGTTGTCTTGGTGCACAGTGACCTGTAACGCCGTCCAGAGGGGAGGAGTTCAAACAGATTATGTCCAGGGTGTGACGGGACTGCAGTGATCCTCTTCGCCCTCCTTTTGTGAGGTGTACAGGTCCTCCATGGAGGGCAGGCTCACACCAATGACCTTTTCTGCAGTCCTGACTGTCCACTGAAGTCTGTACTTGTCCTGTTTGGTTGCTGAGCCAAACCAGACAGTGATGGAGGTGCAGAGAACAGACTCAATGATTCCTCTGTAGAACTGTATCAGCAGCTCCTGGGGCAGGTCGAACTTCCTGAGCTGGCGCAGGAAGTTTGACCTGCTCCAGGAGCTTTATGTTTCTGCCTGTAGGTTGAAATAAGATGGACCATACAGTGATCAGAGAGTCCGAGGGCTGCACGGGGGACAGAGTGATAGGTGTCTTTTGTTATGTAGCAGTTGTCCAGTGTGATTTTGTCCCTGGTGGGACAGGTGACGTGCTGTCTGTATTTGGGCAGTTCGTGGGGGAGGTTTTCTCTGTTAAAGTCCCCTAGAACAATGAGTGGAGAGTTGGGATGTTCTAGCTCCAGGCTAGTTATCCGTTCTGCCAGGAGCTGTAGTGCGCTAGCGTGGGCCTGCGGTCTTATGTACACTCCAATTAGAATAAAAGAATTCAATTCTCGGGGAGAATAAAAAGGGTTGCAATTGAGAGTCTCTACGTCCATGTTACACGTCCTCTGTAGCACCGTGACATCTGTGCACCAACCTTTATTTCCCCAGACAGCTCCGTTACACGATCTGCTCTGTCCACCTGGAAGCCTGGTACTTGTATTGCGCTGTCTGCGATGGAATCACTGAGCCAAGTCTCCGTAAAGCATAAAGCAGCAGAGCGTGCGAGGTCAGAGTTGGTTCTGTTGACGAGAAGAATTTCATCCATCTTGTTGACCAGGGAGAGGAGATTTGCTATGTGGACAGATGGGAGTGGAGTCCGGGTCCCTCTCTGGCGTAGCCTCACCAAGGTGCCTGCTTGCTTGCCATGGCGGCATTTCTTCCAGGTCCCATATATGGCAACTGTGCCTCCGATCAGAATGTCCATACAGTATTCGCCGTTCACAAAAATTGGAGAAAGGTAATTCGGTGTGACTTGTTCAAGGATTTTATTGTCAATTCACCATATGCGCAAGACATACAGAAAATCAAAACACCCTTTCACTCTCACCTGGTATTGGGTGCCATAACATTTAGGAACAAAAATAGAATAGAAAGTCACTTTTGGCTTTTCCCGTTTTAGGGATCACCACAGCGAATCATCATGCTGGCGACTCGCATGTTGACATTTGGCACGTGTTTTATGCTGGATGCCCTTCCTGACTTGAACCCAGGCCACAGCAGCAAGAGCGCTGCGCCTTAACCACTAGCCTACCAGGGACTGCTAGGAACTAAAATAGAAGAGAATAAGAACTGGATTAATGTAATTAGGATAAATCTAAACGGTACAGCCAATAAGCTGCGACTCAAAACCGTGTACAGTCAGTGACAATAGTGCAAACAATAATAGGAGATTGTCAGATGGTTCAGCATCACCAGGGCATTGGTGATGAGGAGCAAATACAGTAACATATGAGGTATACATGGACAGTACTGCAAATGACCAACAGCAGCAGATATCCTGGCAAAAAAAAAATTTAAAAAAAATTCAGCAGCAGATTTACATATAACAGAAGGGGGAATTGTATTGAGTTTGTGCAAACAGCAGGGGTAGTCTTTTTATGTTCTGTGGTGGGTTACGGTCCAGGGGCAGAGGGGGGGAGGTAGTGAACAGTGTTGTCCGATATTTAACAGTTCTCCTCTGGTAAAAGTAACCCAGGATGGGTTGCAAAAGACAGAGAAAACAAAGAAAAACAACAAACACAAGAGAGTGCGAGTAACTAAGGCTGCCATCGCTGTCAGCGCCATCTTACCAAACACCAATTCCAATTCAAAATACCAATTCACACAGTTACAGCAGCAAAGGGACAGAAACAAAGCACTCACTGTTAAGAAGAAGAAGAGAAAGTAACAGAGAAGGTATCATCAATATAAACAATGTAACTATAATAAGTGCAAACCATTAACCCATATTTTTAACATGTCGTTTCGACTTGGGCAGTTCCCCAATAATATGAAAATAGCAAAGGTTATTCCTCTGTATAAATCTGGTGATAAGCACAACCTCACAAATTATAGACCGATTTCTCTGTTGTCACAATTTTCAAAAACTTTTTAATAACAGATTGGATACATTTATTGACAAACATAAAATCTTATTTGATTGCCAATATGGTTTTAGGTTGAAAAGATCGACATCCTTGGCCATTACTGACCTGATGGAGGACATTACAAGTGCTATGGATGAGAAAAAATATACGATGGGGATATTTATTGACCTAAAAAAA